>NC_084508.1:8723456-9023456 GCF_024500385.1 Phyllopteryx taeniolatus
GGAAAAAGTTGGATATTCAAGTAGTTTTTGTCTATTTTAGAGAATTTCCTTTAATATTTAATAAAACGTTGCTTGGAGAAAATAGTTGCAAACCATTTTTCCAAAAGAAAAGTCCATTTTGAAAATAGTTGTATTTTTTTGAAAGAAAAAAAGTCCTTTAAAAAAGTATATTTTTGAAAACAAAAGTTAATAGCTTTGTATATTCTTTCCTATATATTTTTTAAATACGTCGTCTATTGAATGTGTATGAATATGTCATTTTAGACAAAAAAGGTGCATATTTTTCAGAAAAAGTCATATTTATAAGGAACATTTTCAGACATTTCGCAAAAAAACAAAAAAAACCAAAGTCACATTACGGAGATGTTATGAAAGCACCTGGGAACTGTTTTGAATTGTGGAGGAAAAACTTGATCGTATACTATATCTTCTTTAAAGTCTGTTTATTTCCTGCCATCCCAGCTCAAACGATGCACCCTAGTTGGTTCATTTGCTCAAATGACACCAAAAGCCATTCGCGTGCACGAGAGTTGACTTAGGCCGAGAATACGGAGGATGCTGCAAGAAAAAGTTGTAGTTAATTCGAGGGCTTGGTAGAATGAGTGAGTATTGAGAAGAGATCAGGCAGGAGGCGAGCGTCACTTGCACGGTGACAGGACTCAGGTGTGTTGACTCTATGAGGCTGCGTGTCTTTGCAATTTGGAAAGACCCCCACGGACTTCTCCACTGGACTGTGTGTGTTGTGTGCGTGTGTGTGCATGCATATGTGTGTGTGGTGACCCAGAGATGGAAAGGGCACAAAGAGGATTGAGCAACATATGAGAGCACAGTGTTATCAGCACGGTCCGAGGCCGCTCGCTCGCTCGCTCGCTCTCTGGGGGAGAAGGCTCCACTTACTGGAACCAAACCATTTAACACAGCCCGTGCGTGTGCTTTAGTCAGCATTCTGGGAGTCACAAAAAACAAAAAATATATATTTTTAGAAAAGGTATCTATTTTTTTTTAAATTAAAAAAGATGTTAATGATCCCCCTAACACACACACACACACGCAAACACACATTTCTGAGAAAAACTAATATTTTTGAGAAAATACTGATAGATGCATTGTTTTAGGGCAATTAAAAACCAATTTTGGGAAAAAAATGATGGAAAGAAAATGTATTTTATTTCTGAGTAAAATGTGTACATATTTTCTATTTTCTAGCAAAATTAGTATATTTTTGAGGAAAATGTTCTACATTTTTGCAAAACATTCATCTCGGTGAGTCTATCTGTCTAGTACATACTGTGTATTTACAATAAATGCATAGATATATATATCTTCGTACAACCTGACATGACCCCAAAAGTTTACCTGAACTTATTTGAATACACGCCCCCAAACATCTCCGTACATGTTGATCCAATGGCTTCCTCTGGCAACATACACACACAGGATATGGCCTCTCCACATCTAAACTCTGCTCTGATGCTGTTGTTGGCGCATGGCGCTGCAAAGCCTGCTGGGAGAAGCGAGGCAGGCCAAGCTGCTGAACTCACAAGTCTTTCGAAGGCAAAACGCCAAAATAGAATCGAGACGTACGAAGAGGAAGCCGGGCCGGCTCGCCTCGTCCTTTGGCCGAGAGTTCGTGGCGGGTCTCGGCCGCGGTGACAGATCATTGCTCGATGGTAGGAAACATATGGACAGAAGGACAATAGACAGTAGCGAAAATAAGCTCCAAAGTCTCACGAAGACAACAATGTGACATGTCCAACTGTAATTCGGTGCAACTGCTTTTAGCTGTTTTTTCTGTGTCTTTTGGCAGGTTCACGTCAAAACTAATAATCTCATTCGGATGGAAGTTTATGGACAGCTGCGAGAGAAACACGACAAGGAACAATCCTTTCAATTTGGATGGTACAGAACGGTTTTGTTTTGCTAGCAGGATTGATAATAATATAGAAGACAAAAAAAGTATATTTTCAAGAAAAAAAGTAGTGTACAGTATTTCTGGAAGAGAAAGTTATATATTTTCCAAAAAAGGTCCCATATTTTTTGTAATGTGTATTTAGCACAGTAATCACATAATTCAATAGAATGTTGAGACTTAAACAGTTTCTGCATCATGATTCATTCATTGTGGCTCCTTTTGGCCACCGGGGGCAGTATAATACAGTCATGAAAACACAAACGAAGAAGACTGCAGTAATATTTGTCATTTTTCGCAAAGGGTAAAGAATATATGCCTGTGAGTATTGTTCGATGGTCTGTCTACGTGAATTGCTCCACTGGTTATTTTCAAACAGCCGGTCCTTAAAGTGTTATCACACTGCCGCATAGATGCTATACTCATTAGCGCGTCTGTGGCGTTTTTGCATTGTGTGTTACCATTCAACTCGCGGAAGCCAGTTGCGTTGTTTGTTTGAAATGCACAACGTGTAAGTCCAAGTGCTGACTTCACAAGCGACGTGTCCGCCGGCATCAGGGGGGGGGGGGGTCACGGCGACAAAAAAAAAAAAGAAGCCAAAAAAGAAGGGCCCCTCGACGGCTCGTACGACTTTTAACGACGTCACCAAAGACCGTGGACGTGCGCGAGTCACCTTGCGCTAACGTGTTCAGAATGCTTTGACCTCAGGCCAGCTGAGCCCGGCTCATATAAAGAAGGCCCGAACAAGAGTGCAACAAAAGTGTGTGGCGTGCTTCGGAATAAACACTTTTCAAATGTATATTCTGATGCGTCGTCTGGCATGTCGGAATGTTTTTAAGGGTATACACAATAGCTGGCGGCTCTGGAGAAGATGTTTATTTTGATGGATAAGCCAGCAGTGGCCAGCTGTTTTCACTTTGGAACAATACTGGAGATTCTGCCTGCATGTGGTTTTGATTCCGCCTCCCTCCACTTTCTCCGTCGAACCTCTCCGCAACCACCCACTTTTCCTCTTAAATCAAACAAACAAACAAAACAAAGAAAAAAAAGTCCCAAAAAGCAATGTGCATTTTTTTAAAATTTCAATTTGGATTTTACAATATAATTGAACATCAAAAATCTAAATAATCAATTGTACAATTTATTTTGAAAATGCATATTTTTTGGTTTCATTTCGGTATTAACAATTCTGAATTAAAAACAAGTAAAAATTATTATTAACAAAAGTAATGTGGTTTTATTTTTATTTTAGTGCTTTACATAATTTAAAATACAAAATAACAAAAAAGTGTAAAGAATATTTGAAAATGTATCAACTTTATTTTGTTTTAATAAATCAGATAACAAAAAGATGTTAAAAAATGAAAGTTGCAATAATCAATTGTACAAATTATTGGAATAAAATAGGTACGTATTTTATTTATGTTTTAATATTTCCAGTAATTCAAACCCAAATAATAGTTGCATAGTTATTAAAAAAGTGTTGATTCATAACATTGTTAGAAGACAAATTGGGATTTATTTTTTTATTTTTTTTTTAAAAAGCACGTACTGTATGTTTTTCTTCTCCCTTCGCCCCTCCTATCTTCATTTCCTGGATATCTCGCTCGTTTCTCATCGTCCCTCCGTTTCACAATCTCACTCTCTTATTTATCTTGGTCTCGTCGCTCCCTCACAAGACCTCGATGATTGAAGCGGATGAAGTCATCGAGGAGTGTGCGCTTTGCTTTGTACGCTGCTGCTATAGTGAGGAAAGCCAGTTGGCTAATCTTTGAGTTATCGGACCCAACGCTCCACTTGACACTCTGCAGGAGTCTATTTATTTTCGACATACGCCGCTTTCCAACCCCTGTGATGGTCCAAGAGTATTTGGACAAAGGCACCCCACCCATGCAATGGTTTGGAAAAGGGAGAATTTCAGCTTTAATTTTCTTTGCCACATAGTCACAGTATAGTGGATGAAGTGCTGCCTCCATTAGTTAAAATGCTTTTGTGCTTTGTACAATACTGTGGAATGCTATATATGTATTTATGTATTTTGAAATAGTCTTTGATGTCCTTGGGTTTATTTATTTATTGGGTTTGCAAGAGAATTTGGGCTGAAAATGCCCAAAATGTCCTTTTTCAAACTATCGTAGTTGGTCTTTTCTATATCACGGTGTCTGTTAGCGTCTAGAAGCTTGGGGAGGCCAATCATCCATAGCGACGTTGCGTGCTTCGATATCTTACTATCATTGTGAAGCACAATTCACCGAGGATTGGATTGTTGATAGCGAATGACAGCGAGCGTTATCTGAAAGGGGACGTGGGTGAAAATTCAAATTGAACCCACCGCCATGATCGTAGCAACGACTGCAGGCTTCGCTATTTCATCCACTAATACATCCTAAATTGTAAATGTAGTCAAGTATTGTTGTAAAACACAACATATGTAAAGTATACTTTATGGAGTTGCTATGTATGGCTTGGCAGCGGCTGAGACTCGTTCGCTTAAAACTCGGAAATGCCGTAGTTGCCGTTCGGATGAGTTGAGTGGGTGGGTACCAACCGCGAAGTGGCAAGTACTTGAATATGAATTGACAAAACTTCACTGTACAAGACTTTTGTGGGACAGCCAGGATTCGCAAATAATCACAGTTTTTACTCTTTGTATATTTCCCATTGTCATTTTGTTTTCTGCGTTGGCTGTCTGTCTTGTTTAATGTTCTCTTAACCACCGGGAGTCTCGTCAACCCAAACCTCTCCAGTTTCACCCCGCGGTCAACCTCCAGTCGCTTTTCGGTTGCTCTGCGGCGTCCTCATTCCGTTAAAGTGCTCTTTGCTTTTTTTTTTTTTCCACCTTCCCCCTCCTCTTAGTCCTCTTCCTCGGGTTTCCTGTTTCAGATCAACACACATGGGCACAAACATGTAAACACGAACCCTTATGCTAAACTATTGCTGTAAAATTGTAATCCCGGCATTCACCACGTACGTAGCCATAATCCAGGCTTTGTTACGGTTCTGTCTCTACCTCACTATGTGGAAAATTGGTAGAGAGACTGAATCCCGCTTTCAGATAATTAGATGCGAAGCAACATCAGCGTCTGATGGGGCCCCTCTGGTTAAGGCTCTCAGCGTCTGAAGTAGCCATCTTCGATTATTTAATTTGTCACAAGTTTATTTTGTGTTGATTGTTATGTTCAATAAACACGAGTTGTTGTTTTTTTTTTTTAAAAAGGCATAGGCGGTGAGTCTCTGGTGATAAAATTCGCTCTCTGGTTCCAGCTGGCATATTAATGTGTGTAGATAAATGTTTTGCAAATCAAAGTTGACTGTGAAGAGTTTTTCTCTGATCAACCAATCAGAGAGCAGAAAGATGCCGACATCATCGAGGCTGGCCAGCTAGCCCTGTGAAAGCAAATTTGGTTTGGTTAAAGAAATGTAACCAATTTGCTCATTTGCTAAATTCTAATTTGCTCATATAGTGAACGTTACACGGACCAGTAAAACAGATTCTGATGGCCTTGGGCAGCTTAGATTGATATGACAACACATAGATGCTGAAATATGATTTGGCAAAAAAAATAAAATAAAATTAACATTCACATACATGCACTGCAAACAGATGTAGGTCATTGCTTCCAAAAGAAGACCCGCCACTGCCATATATGCATGCATCGTCCCGGCTTTGCTACGGCTCCGTGGAAAATTGGCAGAATGACTTTTTCCCAAAAACCTTGGTTTGTTGATCAGATTTTTTTTTTTCCTCCTTCCAGACGTCCATGTGTACTGGGTTGTTAAAAATAGTACAGTATGTGGACCGATCATATGAGCGAACTGCTGGCTAACTTCCTTTTAGCTAATCGATGGCCGACCGCCACCGATTTAACGCCCTCTGTTGGCCCGCTGGCTCGAGTTTGTCAACGCAAGTCATCAGCAGGAGTCAAAAACGTGACGCTGATGGCGGCCAAACCCTGTTGTGATGCGGCGTAGCTTGCTACGGAAAAGCTTGTTGTAATGGATGCGAGTTGACGGTGTTAAAAGCTGTCTGGCAAAAGCGTGTGTATGTCGACACACAATAGCTCCAACTGGACCTCCACCGTGGGGATTTTAGAATTAGCTTCATTGGAGCCACATTTCTTTTGTATGTGGTGCTGTGAATGAATGTTTGCAATTGAATTATATATATTTGGGGTCAGGGACATGATAGAGGCAAGTCCAACAGCCTCTAGCTTTGTGACACACACACACACACATGCCAAGTATGAATGACGTATTGCTCAATCTGCGTTGAATTAGCAGTGAGGACTCATAATCTTACAAGAGCATGAGGAGCACAAACAAAATTAGGCGCGGGTGAAGGGGGTTTAGCAGTCATTGGGCGATGTCACACGTTAGGTCTGTAACACACCACAGTAGTTGCCGCTTAGCTGTTAGCTCTTACAATGTGGTCGACTGCTAACAGTAACCGCTAAGTAGAGCAGTCGCGCTTCGATTACAAGCGGCAATAGTCTAGTGCGGCATTTTAGCGGCTAACATTAGCAGTTGACCACACTACCCAAAATCACGATAACACGCTCAGCCTTGGATAATAAGCGACAATAGCACCCATACACTAGCAGGTGGCCACAACGAGTAATGACACACATTAAGTCGGTAAAGAGCGACAGTAGCCGCCACTTAGCCGTTATCGGCAAACGTTAGCAGTAGCCCGCAATGTACGATTATGTACATGCGTTAAGTCAGTAACAAGTGACGGTGGCCACTCCTTAGCTGTTAGTGGGCTAACGTACTGTAAGCGGTCAACCACTTTTTTTTCGATGTCACGTGTAAATTCGATAACGTGCTTGAGCTTCGATAACAAGTAGCAATAGCTCCTACTTAGCTGTTAGCGGGCCTATTTGTGGGTTCAGTAAAAAAGAAAAAAAAGAAGGGATTTGGTGCACAGATGATAAAATCTGCCTCGCAACATGTGACACGAACGGGATAAAGAAAATAAAAAGGTATTTCAGTTGTCAATTTCTATCATAGGCGGCACGTTGTTGTTGTTGTTGTTGTTTTTTAAAAAAATACATTATGTTTTTAAATGAATACGCAATGACAACTCAATTATAATCAGAATCAAAATCAGAATCAGAATCATCTGTATTTGCCAAGTATGTCCAAAAAACACACAAGGAATTTGTGGAATTAAAAAAGAAATGCTGAAAATGCTGTTTTGTAAAGAAATACTAGGCACACTCCAATGAACACACACGCCGCGAGAAATTCTTTCCCTCTTTGAAAACACACAAAAAAGACTGTTAAAATTCAATCGTCATTTTTCCTTGTCTGGGTGAACAAACAAAGAGCATTGTGACTGTCTGCACCTGCATCTCATTTCTCTTGAACAATATCGTCCAATAATGTCCTCCCATCTATGGCTTTCATTCTAAATTCAAATCAAAGCGAAACGCAACGGCACATCTGCAAAGCATCCGCGATGTTCCGTGGAGGCTGACGCATATGAAAGCGCTTTCGTTAGCACTTCACCGTGCAAATATAGGGACATTTGTGACTGTGTTCAGCGCACAGCTCTCTCGTCCAGCTTGCCTCATGTTGTCATGCAGCCACGTTGCGTGTTTTGTATCGGTGGTGTTGCATGGAGTTCTCCTGTCAACTTCCGTTCTCGTTTAACAGTACAGTGATATCCTGAATTGAATTCTTCTGTGACCAAACTCGTAACGCAATTTTATTGTAAATCTTCACCATTTGAGTTTTTTGAGAAAAGAATGTCAGACATTTTCTTAAGACATCTGGGAACTGTTTTAAAATGTGGGGGGGAAAAAAACCCAAAACAAAACATAATTTAACTAGATATCGAGTGTGTCACGTCCCAGTTGTTGTCATTGTGGGAGACGTAAAATGTGCTAAGTAATCAACACACTTTAATATCATTATCGTAGATAATGTAGATTAATGTCATGACTAAACTGGGTCATTTCTTCATTTCTCCGCTTCCTACTCAACCCCCAAATAATGCGAGTCACGGGGAGAGTGAGAGGGCGAATCCACAGGGAACAAGGACTAAGGATCACGTTTAGGCCCTGAGGCTGAGTTTGAACTTGTAATCTATCAGCATGGTAGAGGTTCAAGGCGAAATGAAATTGAAAAACTGCGCGGGGGTCCGCCTTAAGTGAACGCTTTGCCTGCAGCCCGTGGTCACGTCAGGTGCGTGCTGGGAAAGTGACACGTGTCCCTTTTCATTTAAGTAACAGTTATTCAATGAAATAACTGTAAAGTAATAGCCTTAAAGATGGAATATGTAGTGGAGCGGAACCTATAAGGTTGAGGTCTAATCTGGGTCAATTTTTCCTCACAGGAGATGTCGTACAGTGTCTCTGTGCATGTTTGCAATTTGCTGTTCACAAGGCTCAGGCCAGAGACCTGCCTAATGTCAAAGTATTGCTTTGGCCATCTTAATGTGAAGGAGCTCTATTGAAGAGAGGTGAAGAGCTTCATTTAGTCAAGCCATAGCCCTGTCTAATAGAAAAGTAGTAATTTGCTGCCATCTTGTGGCATCTTCAGGCAACAATAAACCTTTTTAGGGGTCCATTAATTACTGGCAGATTTCCGTTATTCGATGCAGGGCTCGGTCCCTATCAACACTGGAAATAGAAATAATCCGTTACCTGGTCAAACCGTGGCCACCTTCAACCTTTACTAACCCTCCAGTTTGAAAGAAGACAAGACACAATCCTGCTCTCATTCGCCGATGAGTTGACAAGCCGGTCGGGGTTGAACAGCACACTGCTGTGTAAATGTTTAGAGGGTTAAGGCCCGTGCGTTTGATTACGTGTGCGTGAGAGCACACACTTTGGCAACCTTATTTTTATGTTTCATTTTCATGCACTTCAATTACTATTGATTTAACTTGTGCACTACAGTGATGGACACGCATGACCGTGTGATCTAAATCGCACCATGCGCCATGCAAATTGCCAGTTAGCGCGCCAGGTCAACTCTGATTTATGTAAAGAGGTCATAAACTATGACATAGGTATTTTGTGTTTCCCATGGCGCTTTCTGGCCCGCAGTCAACCTTCAGTGTGACTGATTGAGTTCTTTAAACCTCCTATGATGTAATACGGTCTCATATGCACACGACAACATTTTCTCTAAATACAGCTGATCTTTATTAAAACACTTTTCTCCTCTTGCACACTCACTTCAAATTGCAAAATCCTTTTCTCTCCTTTTTGGGCGAATGTATGTATTGACCTCTTCTGCAACATACTGTCGGAGAAACAATTTATTTATCCTGTCGTAGTGCAATGTTGTCCCGTTATTTTCCAGCCTTTAATTTGTTGAAAACCAATACAATTGTTTTATTGACAAACCATAATAAGAAAGCTACCCCATTTTTAATTTAATTACATTTGTTTGATCTTAATTTAATGTGATTGTGTAATTTATTATATATATACATTTAAAAAGGTATTATTATTATTATTATTATAAAACAACTTTAAATAATATATTTCACATATATTATATTATTATTATGTAACATTTTCTCGCTTGAATTTAATGTAATTATTAGTTATATTGAATTTACATTTCTCTATGTATTTCATTAATTTAATTTAATTTATCTAATTTAATTACATTTAATTCACAAACAGACTTAACAATTAGCACTTATGGTTCCTTTTGGAAAAAAAAAGAAGATGATTTCATATTTTTTTGGCTGCTATCTGGGTCTTTGGAACAAATGAAAGGCTCAAAAGAACTATTGGAACCACTTTGAAATTTCCATCTTCCTGGAAGAAAAACACAATTATATTCAATTAAAAAAAAGACATTAAGTTCATCATAAAATTTCAGCTTGGACATTATTAATAATATAAATCACTGTTTTTGCTGGAATTGGTAGATTTTTATTGCATTAGTCACAGCTGCAACCATCGGTCCTGCGAGCCAAGTGGCAAATGTTCTGTTTTGGTGCGAGGCGCTAACAAGATTGTTAAAAAAACAACAACAACAAGCCAGCACATCAATACAGTTGAGCTTAACTTTGGCCGAGTACCTGCATTTGTGGCTTTGATTATACAGTAGTTTCCATTTTTTTTCATAAAACAATGAAACAATAATCTGACATGTTAGTAAAGCTACATTGCAAAAGTATTGGGCGGAGGTGGGGACTCGAGTCACGTGACTTGGCTTGAGCCACACTTAAGTTGCCAGTTTTAGGACTTCGGGCTTGGTTGGCTAAAATTTATGGACGACTCGACTCGACCTTGTATTCATGAGACTTGACAATGACTTAGACTTGAACTACAGTCTTGTCTGTTTACATAAAAAAAAACCGACATTTTCAAAAGAGTGGGCCATTTGTTTGGTTTTTGAAAAAAAAGTTGCTATTGCTAAGTGCGGGCGAAACTGGCAACCCACCAGTATGCTACGGGGCGTAATGCATAAACATATATTGCGCTACATCGCTAATCGAATCGCTACACGTATGGCGGTAGCGATTCAACGACTACGTGAATGGAAACGTAAGGTTTGCAACTCCAAGACAAGAGACACAACAAGTACGACATCTAACTTCATCTGTTATTTTAAAAAACACAAGGAGCGGTAAACTACGTTAACTTCACAGTTTAGCCAAACGGTAGCTGCTCAAATAAAGTTTCATGTCAGTTTTGTATTTAGCTGTAGCTTTAGTACAGATACTGAGTGCAAAGTTGTTAACGTGAATATATGCTGTGACTGAACAAGACTTGACTAACCCAAACACAGGGAAACCTCGGTTTACAAATGTCCAAGCTTACAATTCGGTTTACGCACTAAATATTTGAAGGCTATTTTGCCTCGATTCACACACTATTTCCGATTTTTGATTAGTCTTGGCGTAGACACGCACTGTGTAAATATCCTTGGCTCTGCAGTATCTTTGTTTTTTTCTCTCCTCTTAATTAGCCCGCAGAATGCCTCCTAAGAAAGATTTATATTTCTTCATAATTAAGTCAATTTTTACTTATTCCCATATTTTACAGTATTTATTTTTAACCACACGTCAATACAAATAAGGTAAAGGTAACTTTGTTCTGGGTCTGGAACAAATTCAATGCAATGACATTAATTTCGCAGAGAAAGCTTGTCTTGGTTTGCGAACGTTTCATGGAAAGGATTAAATTTGTAATGAAATGACTTGCTCGAAATTGAGCGGGGACTCTACTTGCTTGATTTTTTTTTGCCACAGTAACTCGGGACGTGGCATGCCTCAATAGTTTTGTCCATACACAAAGAACAAAACTGAAATTTCCATGAACGGAGACATCACTGGTGCTGTGGGAAAAGGGATGTGAAGCCGTGTATAATGTGCGTGTGTGTGTGTGTGTGTGTGTGTGTGTGTGTTATAGAGAGAGGGAGGATTTGTGACTTAAGTCAGTGACAAACAGTCCTTTTCCGCCCTGATAGGCACCACAGTGGGAACTTCCTGTGGGCAGCACACTCACACAAGCAGCCCGCTAAATCCCCTCTGGAGTCATGGCGTCATCACAACGAGTGCCACGTTAACGACATGAAGAAACAGTTAGGACTCGATGCTGTTGTGCTGTTATGCATTATTCAATCAGCCGTCGAATATCCCAGTTGTCCTCGAACACAGTAGTGTAAGAAGGAAGTAAAAGAAAAGTCACAGTACCGTACACTGTTTAACCTTCCTATTAGGTTTATTTCTTTACACCAAACTTGTTCATGGGCCAATATAACCATATTTAATGAATTTTGTTGATTTTTTTTTTTAAATACTTGATTTGACCTACTTAACGTTGACAAAAAGTGGCATTTATGGTAACGCTGGAGTGCACTCGCTTCCTCTCATTTCACCTTCTCCTTGCCCGGTTATGTCATCTGTATGTTAGTAACATACAGTCCATGTATGGGGGGTATCTTAGGAGAGTCAAAATTGGATTTTCACAGCGACCAGTAAGTTTAATTAAGCAACAAAAACTGTTCTCTTGAGGGGGGTGAACAGACGTCAACTGATGATGATGATGATGATGATGATGACCAGCTTCCATGCCGCTTCCTGGTATTCGCAAAGTGTTGAGTTAAAGTCTCGGTGGTACATGTTGGCATGTTGAGAGTGCGCATGTACGTGTGTGTTTAAATGACACAACCGTGAGGCCTTTTGAAGCCCGTGACAAGAACATTTGGTCAACCTTCCACCGAGGCGACAAACTCATCTGCTTTGTGTTCAGCCGGCATTGCGATAGTTCACAGGGGGGGGGGGGCGGATCCGTCCATCCGTCCGTCCATCTTTCTACCATCCACCAATTCCAACATCTATTTGTCCAGCCATACAACTACAGTACATACCCGTCCGTCCGTCCGTCCGTCCATCTATCTATCTATCTATCTATCTATCTATCTATCTATCTATCTATCTATCTATCTATCTATCTATCTATCTATCTATCTATCTATCTATCTATCTATCTATCTATCTATCTATCTATCTATCTATCTATCCATCCATCCATCCATCCATCCATCCATCCATCCATCCATCCATCTGTCCACCCGTGCACCCATCCATCCATCCATCCTGTTTAGCTCCTATTTCAGTTACCATTGCTGTTAGTCATTGGCAGATTAACTTTTTTGCTACGATATTTTGTGCGCAACATGTCGTAAAAATTTGGGGGAAAAACGAAACGTAGGTAATCCATGACTTCCCCCCTCTGTTTATTGAATAAACGACAATACCTGGACGTGCGTATTTCACCTCTGTGCTTCTGTAGCCAGTTCATTTGAGTTCCTGCCATCTTCTCACTTCCTCCATTCCAGCAGCTCTCCTGGGGGAAGTTGGAGCTTTATACATTTTTAAAAAAAAAGTAGTTTGGCTCACTTGGACCAACGTCTTGTATTTATGTCTGTGTGTGTATTTGGATCAAAGTCGCTCACATTCTTTCCACGGTCTTCGGTGCATCTCGGGTGCATGTCCACGTAAGCAAACGTGTGCGCGCGTGTGTGTGTGTGTGTGCGTGCGCTAAATGTGTTTCGAGCGACATGGTAAAGCCATCAGTTCATTGGCATCTCAAAAAGGAGGTGAGTGGGTGCATCAGGTAGTTGCTTCCAATTGATATATAGATCACGCTGGATCAACTTATCCAGCAGCACAGCCTTGAGTTTTTTTTGGGATCCAGAACTAAAATACAGTTGAGTTTAATTTTGTTACTTTTCCTTGGGCAGAACATCATTTGAATGATAGGAGCCTGAAGAAGCATTTTTTTTTTAAAAAATGAATGGGCACTGGAAACCCTGCTTTTCATGGCGAGGATTCGCCGAAATTTCTTTACAGCAAGTACCACCTCAAAAAATACTTCGGTCTCCAAGTATCACCATCATGACCAACATTAAAATATAGTAGCATAGTAGGCCTACGTGTTGATTAAAACAAATAAAATAAAAATGAGGCAGAGGCTTCATGTTATTGAAAGCCACTGTAGGATCGTGCAAAGTTTTAAAATCAACACTGCACTTAAAAAAAACTGCCCTTAAATAATCATTCAATGTAAATATATTGCACCTGAAAATTAAACAAGCGTTGTGCCTCAATAAATGTTTAAAAACAAAGCGTTTTTCAAGATTAAATACAAATGTACGTAAAAGTTGAATACAACTGAACTTTACTTAAAATGTACTGTGCTGGAATTATTATTTTTCTTCTCGAGTAAAATGACGCTTGTGTTACTATTGCTTAATTCTTGTAATTTGTTTTATAATATTATAGCTTTATTTTTTCAATTTATTGCAATTTTGTTTTACAATTATTTTCCTCGTAAAAATACAACTCTATTCTCTCACTTTATTCTGACAATAGTAAGACCTTTTTTCCCCCTGCAAAATCCAAATTATGACTCGATTTTAAGATTTGACCAAATTATTTTTCACAATATTGTAACTTTATTCTTGCACAGCTGTCCTGGTACTTGTAAAAGCTGAAATAGTGATGCACCAGTATTGATATCGGCGCATCCCTTCAACTTTTTCCCCCAATAATATTCAGTTTTTTCACATTCGGACCAAATTCTTGTAATATTATGACATTAGGCTGCAAAATGATGACCTTTTCTGACAATATTATTTATTTGTATTTTTTCATATTATTGCAGTATTATCCTATCCCAACATTTCTTCAAAATGCCACCTTTTTTTCTTTTAACATTATGAGTGGTGCTTGTGTTTTTTTCTTTTTTCTTTTCCATAGTACTTCGTAGTGCGTAGTGAAATGGGACCATGTGGATGTCATATTAATAAAATTGGACCTCTTTTTCCGAAGCCGGCGGTTGTAGAAATCCTAACCCGTGACCGCTCACAGGGCAAGCACTTATCCCGCGGAGACATACCTTTACAAATGTGATTTTGGAGTTAATTAGTTAACGTGCATCATGCGGGCAGATGCCATGCAGTTTTAAGAAGAAGGGGAATCACATTGGGCGGGGTGTCGGGGGAAGTCCCGCTACAATCCCCTCTCATCTCCGACTCCAAAAGCATCACATGATGTGTTTTGCTTTTGGTTTCCACACGAGTCACACGGAAAACAGCTAATACACACTCAGGCCGTCCTACAGGGCTTGTAAAATACAGCCCTTGAAACTAGAATTTTACAACCGGGAAAGTACTGTTATTGAGTTCCGGTTATGGATGGTTACGATGATTGGCCCTGTGAGGTCTTATTAGTGGAGATGGCAAACAACAGCCTCAAGTCTAGCGGTGCACCTGTGGATTGTTTTGTGGATACGTCACAATCTTCCCCGCGAACGCATTAAGGAGTATTAGCGGCGCACAAAAGAAAAACAAATGTTCAATTTGAATTTACAGTTAGAAGAAAAAACAAATCTTGTAACATCGAGACTTTGAAATATAAACCAATCAGCTCCCTCCAGCCACGTGCCTCGTTGTCTCGTCACTTTGTTTGTATTTGGTTGGCTGCTTTCTTTCTGTCTGCTTTCATCTTACTTTGTTAATTCAGTATTTGGTTCTACGTCATACCTTGTTTGCCATTTCCTTCTGGGTTTTTTTGTTTTTGTTTTGAGTATGTCCTGCACTGCTGCCTGCCTCCCTGCATGTCCACCTTTTGCCACCATCACCACAAAACCACTCAACGTTAACAATTCTGACTTGGGGGCATCACGGAGAAGGTGATAGAGTGGTAACCTCCCGACCCCAAGGTTGTGCTGGGTTCGATCCTCGGCCATTGTGACCACGTCGAAGCGCGAGAGCAAGATACTGACTGATCTGTGAGTAATTGAACGTGATTGTTGTAGTATCAGTATTGCATCTTAGTGCATATGAAGCGCACACAAAAATGGATTACGGTGCGATTTTTCAGTTGGTCAGCAGTCCTCAAGTGCGTCTGTGAGTGAGTGTGTATCTGTCTGAGTGTGTGTATGCATAAACACAAGTGAAGGGGCATATATCTGCATGGGGAGTGAGACAAAAAGCCCTGACTAAGCAGTTATGTTCTCAAACACCAGTCCCACACTCTCCTCCTGACCCTCGCTTATGACTGATGGTCAGGAAGCAGCTTAGGCGTGGGCCATTGTGCACTTGTTACACGCACGCACATGCACACACACACACGCGCTGGGAGCTCTTGACAGTTGGGCTAATACGAAAAGATAACAAGGCTTTGAGAAAGACACTTCTCTCGCCAGTGTTGCAAAATCAGCCGCCGCTAGGTAAATGGTTAATGGGAAAAAAGAGAAAAAGAAAATATCATGAGCGCCTGTAGAAAGATTTTTACTCTTCGTATTACTCGCAAGAAGCTCCCATTTGCACGTGCTCATGAAGCCAATGTGGAGATTACACAGTGGGGGCTTTGTGCGTTCAATTCAAAAACAAATTGCTAAGGGTCACTGGAGGCGTGCCAGCCTGATGCCCTCCTACGCTTATAGGCAGCGACTTGGTTGCCGAGCTGCACTGTTTATTGCACGAGTTGGGCTCACTTCCTTTCAGGCACTTGGGACAACACAAGAGAGGCGTTAACGGACACGAGATTACGCGCGACGTTTTTGTTTGCGTCAGCGTGCTACGCTCTTTGACACCTGACAAGTCCGAATGGGCGTGTAGAGGCCAGAGGTGAAAGCTCGAGGTCAAGGGAATTAAACTTCCTGTTCAGACATGCGCTTGTCTGACGAGAAAGAAGAGAGGTTAAAAGGCAAGGTCGCAATAAGTCTGGCGAGACTTCAGTCAGTCTTGCAAGACGTCAGTAAACCTTGTGAGATTTGACAAAATCTGCCGGTAAGTATGGTGAGACTGCAGTAACCCTTTTCCAGCCTTCAGAAAATCTGGTGAGACTTCAGTAAATCTGGCAGTAAATCTTTTGAGAATTCGGAAAATCGCCTCAGCAAATCTTACAAAACCTAATCTTGTGAGAGTTCCATCTCGCAATATTGCTCTCTTGTGAGACTGCAGTGAATCCTACAAGACTTCAAGTCATTATTGTGAAACCTTTGTGAAATTTCCATAATCTTGTGGGAGTTTAATCTTCGAGGCTTCAGTCAATCTTACTAGACTCACGTAAATCTGGATGACTTTTCTAATTCTTGCGAGACTTCGGTAAATCTCATAAGACTTGACATAATCTTGTTACAGTTCAGCAAATCTTTCCTGGTTTCCCTAATGCTGCGAGATTTCACTGGCGTTCTGAATCTTCAGTAAATCTTGCAAGACTTCATGAAGTAAAGCATTTGAGACTTCAGTTAATCTAAATTATGCGAAACCTCCATAAAATTCTGAGATTTTAATCTTGCAATACTTCAATAAATCTTGTCTACTTTAAACCTTGACAGACTTCAGTAATGCTTGTGAGATTTAAGAAACTGTTGTCCGACTTGAGTAAATCTTTACGAGACTTCTCTGATTTTGCAAATCTTGTGAAACTTCAGTAAGTCTCGCAAGACTTCAGTAATGCTCTTGAGAAAAATGAACCTTTTTACACTGCAGAACATCTTGCAAAACTTATATATTATTGTGTGATTTGAATCTTGTGAGACTTCAGTAAATCTTGCCAGATGTCAGGAAATCACACGAGAATTCAGTAAATCTTAAGAGACTTAAACAAATGTTGCGAGACTGTAGACAGGCAGATAACATGTGCTTTAATGCCGATTACTCATTGCCCTGCCTCGCACGCACGCACGCACGCACGCACGCACACACCATTTTTGACCATCCTGGCGAGCTCAGCTGTCGTAGATATTCTAACCCTCCAAGTCCAACGCCCACGCTGGCCCGGGCGAAAGTGGGTCATAAGTACTACCTCGTTCATGAAGTCAGTCTGTTTATAATCAAGTCAGTTGGACACTTCCCCCTCTGTGTTTTGAATGCGAGGTGCGACAAAAAAACCCCCCCAAAAAAACAAGAAAAATCCTCTCAAAGGCATCTTTCCTGCAGATCGTGGCCGGGCCTCTAAATGCGGCTATTGCGTCCAGGTGGGTAGCTCGGCGGCTGGCATGGCTGCGCGTTCTCTGCTTACACGTTCAATCACGCTCGCTATGCTTTGATCGGCCACAACAGCTGCTGGAAATGATGGTGATGAGGTCCCACCCAGATTCCTGCCCTGCCGTTGGCACTGCCAGGTAGATGGAGCTGCAACTACGGAAATTCCTGTTGGTGTGTTTGCGTGTGTGTGTTTGAGTCAAGGAGGGAATGCTGGTGAGTGCCTGCAAGGTCCGAGACCAAATTTGGTTGGATCTATTTTAGGAGAGGAAGCATACTGAGCGGTATAGTTAGGTCAATGCTGAGGATAATAAATCAATGAATAAATAAAATAAAAAAACAAATGGTGTGAAACTTTGTTTTGGAAAAGAAACAGTAGCAAAAAAGCCAAAGAAAATGCAAACCACATGGACGATGGTCGTTAGATGTGTAGTTTCTCCAAAAATCGGTTCCATATACTGAATTTGCAGTCTGTGTTTTCATAACATACAGTATAATCCAATAAAACCGTCAAAGCCAAGGAAAAAGCTAAAGACTTGAGCACTATGCTAGTGTCTCGTGTGATGACATGCATGATGGCGGTCTTGAGCAGTCTTGGCCCCCCAGTAGGAGTTTGAAAAAGGAATTCATTCGAAACGCATACCTCAAAGAAAAATGGCCGACTTCCGCTTCAATTTCGTGCATGGATGCTTGAGACTTTTTTGTGCGTCAAATGACCCAATTTCAGGTCAATGTGTGTAGCTGGTTTTTCTTTTCTTACATTCCAGGGGGCGCTACTGAGGGAGGTTTTTGTTGTTGTTGCTAAGGGCAGACGGCTAAAGCCTTGGACATGAGCTTCGAGAGAGATCTGTTTAACATTGCAAAACAATTTCATTTTTTTTTTTTTTTACGACTCACATTTGGCTGCTGCAATACATGGAAAATATTTGATTGGAGGGAACCAGACCGCCCAAAACTTAGCACTGGCCGGTCCAAATGCCCTCCACGCACCTGCTCGCCCTCAACTTATTTATATCCATGTTAAGTGAAATTCAAACCATTTGTTGCACTTTATTGTGGATCATTTCCTAATAAAATCCCATTACCACATGTGAAGTAAAACCTTAAGAACAACCCCCACTCCCTCCAGCCTGTGGATCACTTTCAATGCCGACATCGCTCCTATCACTTTGTCTGTGTTGTGCAACTGGTTAAGCTCTTCCGTGCATTATTTATGAGCCTGTTTATCATCTCATATTCACCAGGAATGCCGGAACCAATCCCACGTATGTGCATTTTGCATTACAGCCGAAAGAACACGCCGGACTCACACTGTAAGTGCAGACACTTACAGTAGAAGTACAGGTACTATACATATTTTTTTTTTAAAAAAAGAATGTTGTTATTTGTTTAAATCCAAAGCTAGCGAGCATTGGCTCAACTTTTACATTCATCAAAACAATGTATTCCCATGAGTTTGCCATTGTTGTAAACAACAACAACAAAAAAGTTAAATTAGCTAAAGAGAACAAATGCAAAAATGTCTCTAATTGTATAGTGGTGTCTTTACTCACAAGTTGAATTTGTTCTGTGACCATGCTCGCAATCTCAATTCATCTTTCCCCATTGCGATATGAATGGAAATGACATTTATTCATTCCAGCGCCCCCCAAAAAACACCAACAAAAACATTTTTTTTTTTTAGTAATAAAAAATAAAACTTAACAGCATTGTGCTTCATAAAAATATATAGCAATAACATAATTACATAGAATGAAATCATTTAACAGTTTCTGTGGCATAATAGTTCAATGGGCATTGATGTGCTCCTGGTGTGTGCGCCTTGGCCACTAGGAGGCAGTATAATACACAGATTTGATGAACTGAGCTGCATTTAAATGTTTATAAGCTGTTTTTTTTCATTCTTTTGAAATGCTTTTAATCATGTAGAGCACATTGAGTTACCTTGTGTATGAAATGCGCTATATAAATAAATTTGCTTTGCTTTGCATGATTAGTTGTTTTTCGCAGAGGATAAAGAATATATGAGTATTGTGTGTGCATGTTTGTGTTGCAACCATTTGTGTTCAAATATAGTTTTTTTTTTAGAGCTTTATAAATACCGTGCCATCCGTGCTAGTTTGGTTAGCCCGTCTATGCTGTTTAGCATTGTGTGTTTTCTGACTTTTGTGAGACAAAGTTGATGTTTTTTGGTGAATACACAAAGTGTAATTCTTTGTTTTATGTTTAGTTTGAAAGTAAACTTCAACTTCGAAGCAAGCAATTGTTCACTATTTTACAAACTGTTGCTTGTTGTGAAGTTCGCTGCCATCGTAGTCAGTGCTCATAAGTGAAATTTTAACGAGGTATTTGTACTTTGATACTTGCCGTCACGGCCGGATGGTCGCACACGTTCCCAGCCAGACAGTCACTTGGCGTCCTCGAATATCACGTAAGTGTGAAACAGATCCCAGTGGTAAAATGGTGGAACGAGCTTGTTTTTCCTTGACAATTCACACCCCACCACTGAAGTGATGAGACCCTCCTCCGGGGGGGAGTAGGGCTCCGCTGTGTGTGTGTGTGTGTTTGTTTGGGGGGGGACCGGGATTCCAGTAAGTCTTGTGAAACTGCCCCCCCGCCACAATTTGCCAGACGTCATTCCGGTGCGATGGTGTGCGCTTTTAGTGTGTCAGAGCATCCAGGCTCATGCATTCCACCAAGATGGAGTCAACGCTCCTGTCGTCTGGCCTTTCGGGGCTGGGAGGCAAACATCCAAAATTCACCTTTCTATGCCAGCAGCTGGGAGACATTCAAGAGTACAAGGTGAACCCCTCCAGCTTCCACTTGTCTCCATGCCGAGGGCCATGATGAAAAATGTCTGGTTGTGTTAGCCTCCTTCTGAGCCGAGCAGCAATGTGTTTCTCTGATAAATGGACAGTCGTTCGGAGATTCACTGTCAAATAGAGACTTACGGCTTTCACTATCTTAGACCAAATAAATCGCCATTTGGAGGATTTGTACGTACGCCAAGACTCACCACATGACTTCAGGGAAAATGCAATGTTTTCCTCATATTTATTGATTCCAATTGACAATCTGCATTTTCCTCATTATTCCCATCTCATGTAAATTGGGATACACGCACACTTCAAGACAATCTGGGCAAATTTGAGCCTTTTCCCGATCAAGGAGCAAAGGAGCCAGATGACTCGATGTCTCGAGTGTCTGGCTGACAATCGCAAACGTTAAATGTGTTGAACATTTGCCATCTTGTTTGGGTGAGGAGACTTTATGTGTTGTTTCACTCGAAACATTTGGCTTCATCGTGTGTGGGTTCTGTGACATTTGAAAAATCTGCATGTGTGTACCTTGCTTCACATATTCTGTCTGTCTTCAGTCCGCGGAGCGCATTACGTCATCTAATGAGCAACCCGCCGCCTGCGTGCCCGCTAATGTGACATCTCGACGACCGCCTTGGCCGAGCAGTGCCGGGCGTGTCCACCTCCGAATGGGTTTCGTTCATCCAGGGATTAGTTCATTTGTAATTGATGGTATTATTTGTGGATTAGGTAAAGGCGTGAGGAATAGTGGCACTCCCACGTTGCATGATTGACACCGCAGAAATGTTCTCTGGAGCTCATCTTACACTCGCAGCCCGTTCCAAAACGAGTCCGATCGAGGATGGAAAACAGACTCCGTGCCACTACACGTCCCGGCCCTTCATTCTGCAGAGATTGCCGCCATATGTTCTGTTTAGAGGCATAATTAGAACATGTCCGCCTCTCCCTCGTTACCGTGGAGACACGGTCGTGTTTTACCGTTATGTCACCGCCGCTGTGTGTGTGTCATGCGGACATCTTCTGTCTTCTGTCTCTTCACCTCATCCGTCCACCACCACCCTCGCTCCTCATCCTCCATACTGCTGTCGGCCATTTTTCACTGTTGACATCACAGAGGCAAGCTGTTGCGTCCTATAGCAGGGGTGGACAAAGTATGGCCCTGGGGCCACATACAGCCCGCTCCCTTCATTAAAGACCTTGCAGAGGGAATTCTGAGATGTATTTCTGAATAACATTATACATGTTTCAAGATATTTGCTAAAATCGTGCAAAGACTGACAACTATGTAGTACTGAGTTGTGGAGATATAGCATTCAACTGTTTTTTCACCATTTCGGTTTTCCCAATGCTTTTGGGTGTAGCTAAAATGGCGACTTGATTTTTTTTCACACTTTTGAAGCCTCTTTTTAAATGCTTTTTTTTGGATCATCAAATTTGGCAGGACTGTAAACAACACTCATCTATCTCTATTTTGACTTTACAGGGAGATTTTACATTATCAAACATCTGGTAATATTTCTTTCATTAATTGAGCCATTTTCCCCTAAATTGGTTCATTAAATACTTGTTCATTTTAATTTGTTTTAATTAATTCTTTTCATTAAATAATTGCTTCACTGATTCATTAAAAAGAGTCAAATAAATTAACAATTTTACATATACATTTAACATTTTGTTCATTTCATTCAATAATTTAATTAATTCTAATTAAATTCATGAGGAAAATAAACGAGAATAATTATTTTAAATATGAATATATAATAAATGATATATATATTATAAATTATTAGAATAAGTATAAATATAACAAATATAAAATTATAAATATATTATTTATAATTATATATATATATATATATATATATATATATATATATATATACACACACACACACACACAGGCCTTTAATCTTGCCATTTTTAATAGAGGATTAAATTAACAGTTAATTAATTAATTAACAATGAACAATAACATTAAATTAGCATTAAATTAAATTAAATTAACACTGACATTAAGGGTTAGGGCACACCTCTTAATCAGTTAATAAATCAATCAAAGGATGGAATAATTGCCTTGAATCTTAATCGTCAAGACATTTAAAGAGAGAGATAATTTATTATTGTGGTTTAACACAGTTTTCAAGTATCTTTATAACTTGTCTGTGACAAGCTTTCGTCAAAATACCCCAAGGATCAAGAATTACAGCAGACCTTCTGGGTATCCTGTCTAATGCAAATGAGCCACTGCTCACCCTGTTGTGTGTACAGTTTGGAGGAATAAGGAATTCAACACATTTTGGGATACAGCCATAAATACGCAAAATGTGGGAAAAGTCAATCACTGTGAGTACTTTCTGGACGCACTGTATGTCCCCCTTTAGCACAGTTGCATGCCTCCAACTTTGCTCGATCACTTTTCTGTTGCAGCAGGGTTTGGATGAATTTGGTGCGGAAGAACCCGCCCTGTAATAGAGATGGCGAGTCAGCTGGTCCAAAATAAGTGAACTTTAATCCTGAGCAAATGTTATTCTGCATACAATTCCCACGGACGTGCTCCAAAAACCACGTGTAAAGATTACCCAACGAGCCAGTGCTTATTGTTGTGCTTTGACCTCAACATGTCAAAATGTTTTTTTTTTGTTTTTTTTTTATGGTGTGTGTTTTGCGAGCCATGAGAAACAAAAGATTTACGCAAGAGCGTGTCGTTAACCTCGCTATTTGGACAGCAGCCACGCGGTCAGCGATGAATGACAGAATGAGTGACCCAACGAGGCCCCTTTGGTGAGCGTATTGCAATCGCCACCAACGTCAGCAATGTGCGGTCTGCCTCTGTTGAGCAAGACGCAGACGCTACTGGACAGGACCACAAGCAGGAGGAAAAAAAGTGAGTACAGCAGTACCTTGGCTCGCCGTAAATTGGTAGTGCAATTTAGTTGTATACCAAATCAAATGACCCCATTGAAATGAATTGAAATGACTTTAATCCGTTCCAACCCACCCAAAAACCACCACAAATGTAAATAAAGAAAAATAGCACTGTATTGTATGGAAACAGAAATAAATAAACTGGCTTTATAAAGTGTCGTATTCATGTTTTTCTATGCCTTTAAGGGGCGTGGTCGAGTAAGTGAAATCAGGAAGTGGAGTCCGAGCAAGTGTTCCCATTTGGTATTTCCTGAATTTTACTGGGCTCTTCAATAACTGACTGAAAGTGAATGAGCGACTGTGGCTCTCCTTGCCCAAATGCGAGGGCATTACAGTAAAAATGTTGAAACGTTACATTAAAACATTGCATGTGCAGTTACTATAAATTTTGCAGTTTGACCATTGTTTCCTATGGGGGGAAAAAAAGAACATTTGATTAACTCCAACAAATTGGAAGTCAGCCACCCTGTAATGGATGTGTTTGACCTTTGAGTTGCCGCTGCATATACGAGCATCCGAGCCGTCTTTTCTCCTCTGGCCTTCTTCTAAACAACAGCACAGTGAGTCATGTGCTCTGTTAAAAAAAAAAAAAAAAAGCCAAGAGCAGCTTGAATCAAACAGAGCGAGCAACTGTATACATCTTGTCCTCTTTTCCTCTTTTGTCGTAAAGTGTGTGTGCATGTGTGTGTGGTTCCTGGCTCCAATTAAAGACTTCCCATCCCATTTTCAAGCAACTGCTGCTCCTTTCATCCGAAGATGTGAAGTCGCACGTGCTCACCACCGCCATTGGTGCGTTTGCCCTTTCATACCCGACAGCTGATTGCACTTACGTACGTGCTGTTAACCGCAAAAGAACAAAGCGAGAAGGCTGCACTTGAACGCCTCGTTTTTACAAGCCACAGAAAGATGAAGGTCATCGCCCCCGAGTGCGCTAGTTAGTCATGCGCTAAAATTCTTTGCACCTAAGTAAGCTAAGTTGTGCTAAGTGGAAGCCAAAGACATTACTCAGATACCTCTGCTGACTGAAATTGTCCCGCGTTGTTAGTCGTTTAATAAAACACAAACAAATAACTAAAAAAACAAAACAAAACAACTCTTTACAGTATTAAATGTATATATCGCTGTACATAGCTGTACTTATCTGAACTACGTTTGCCATCTTGTTTGATTTAAAAAAAAATAAAAATACTGCCTCTAAGCGTGATTGACAGCTCCTTCTGGGCGAGCGGTTGAAATTCGACACTATGTTATACATGGAGGCAACCTGTCCTTTTACGCTCTTTATGCCTATAAAGTGTGGGCCAACTTGACAAATTCATGACACGGATTTACAGGGAAAAAGTGAGCAAAGGTTTACAGTCGACTTCTTGTCTGGAAAGCATCCATCGCCACGTTTCCACTGAATCTCTCGATATGAACCCGCGCAAGCTGTGGCGAAGCACGCGGTTGGCACGCGCTGCCATTTTGTCAAACTGCACATGGTCAACAGTTAAGCCTGGTGTCGTTAACCTCAAACGACCGCCCTCCTCCTTACTCGGACGGCGCACGCCCTGAGGGATTACGGCGGCGTGATCTCATGACAGCCAGACGTCATCGCCTCTGTTTACTTCATCTCTTCTTCGAGGCCCCTCTCGTCTCTCACAGGACTCGAACTTTGACTCTTTGAGGTGCGTGGGGCGGGCCGCTCTCGAGTGAACCCCACCTTTTTAGAGACCGCTCAAAACACAACCTGCTCCCAAGCACGTTTAATCGCATATTAGCGGTCGGTACAGCGGTACCTGGACTTATGAGTGCCCCGACTTCCGAGTTTTCAAGTTACGAGCCTTCACAGTGAGCGTTTTTATTCGGTTCTGGGATGCCCTCGCATGTGGGCAAGGAGAGCCACAGTGGAAGTTGCATTTTCAGGCTCAACTCAACGAGTACAGACAGCTAAACACACACAAACTAAATGAGAACACTCACAAGGAGCTGCTGTAGGCCACAATCCACGCCCAGACGCTCACACGGAACTAACTCCAGTTCCTGAGCACAATCCACGCCCCTTAAAGGCACACATCCAACATAAAAATACATTAGAAAACCAGTTTATATCTTTACATTCTCTTCATGTTTTATTATATTGTTAATATATATAATACAGTTCTAATTTTCTTCACTAAACAAATGGTGGGGGCTGGAATGGATTAATTTCAGTGGGGTAAAACGTTAGTCAAGGTACTACTGCTAAAATGATTTTAGTATAGTTTAAAACAAGAAGAGTAACAAATATCCAATCTTTACATACTGCATTATTGAAAATGCAAGTTTTATGGCAACAAACCAAACTTTGTAGGAGACATATTGTGCATTTTCCCCCTAACAATTTAAAACAATTCCCAGGTGTCTTAACAATATGTCTGTTGTATCCTTTATTTCAAAATACCTTAAGAAACAATAATTCTAGCAAAATCTTTTTAGGAATATCAGCCTGTTTTGAGGGGGTGGTTCTGTCTCCTTCAACTGCGAGCACAATGCAGAGTAAAGGCTTTCATTACCATGATGATTGTGGGCGGAGCTAGAGGGTACATGGAGGGCAGAGGGTGAAGGAAAAAAAAAAAACAAGCCTCCCAAAAGACCGTAAAAGCATGGAATGTATTTTCACTTGTGGAGGCAGCACTTCTTCACCGAGCCGTCAAATTACTCTTCAGCTGATCTGTATATGTGGTGCATGCAGTAGACACATTATCAAGGACATCAATACAGGGTCAATTCCAAGTACGGCTTGCGTTACGGAGCTAGGGCGTTGTGACGAGGCTAGCGGCTACTTCTGGTTCAGCGCGTTAAGAAAAAAAGCAAGCACCATAAAGACAGTAAAAGCGTGGGCTGTATTTTCTCTCATGGCGGCACCGCTTCATTACTGAGAAACTGTATGAAACTTAGGCAGATCTGTGTATGTGGCGCAGGCAGTGTACACATCGCCAAACACAAATACCCCTGTTCTGCATGACCTTGGGAAGAGCTAGGGGTTGTGAGGAGGCAAGCGGCTACGACTCGCCCAGAGAAAAAAGAAAAGGAAAAAAAATAGCGAGTCTCCGTAACGACAGTGAAAGAATGGAATGTATTTTCACTCGTGGAGGCAGCACTTCATCCCCAAGCCGCCAAATGACACTTTGGCTGATGTGTATGTATGTGGTGCATGCAGTGTGCACAACTTTAAACTCAAATCACCACACCGTCCCCTTCTACCAATGTCCAGTGTAGCTTTTGCTAGGGGGGTTGCGGGGAGGCTAGCGGTAAGTAAGCTTTTACTATTAACAGCCGATTTCTGTGTGTGATAATGGAGTATCCACAGAACATTTCACAATCCCTCATCGCAACATTGGATTGGACAAGCGGGACGGAAAATGGATGGATTAAGTATCATTTGTATTGTAGGCCGTAATGAAGAAATCAGCCGGAATGTTACTTGAATCTTGCGGCTGGCGTTAGAGGAGAAGTGCAAACGTGTGGTTTATCCCCAGCAGAGGAGCAGTGGTAAACATGAGGATGGATAACACCCCCCACACCTCCACCGCCCCCCACATGGTTACCACCCACCGTTGTGGGACAGCTTGCGCGTGTTTTGGCTGACCCAGATTGCTATCAACAAAATGTATCAGCTTGCTGAGTGAAATATGACTGACACGGACTAGCTTAGCATGTCACGTCTGTTGGGGGGTCATTGTCATTGTCGCCATCCTGTAGGTGCCTTCTTTTAAAACCAATCAAGAAGAAGATAGTTCCTTCCACAAATGTGTTGATTTAAATTAAAAACAAAAAAATGTTGAAAAAATAAGAAATGACATAGATTTCCTTGCTCGACAAACGTTTTGTGTTAAGAGGATCGATCCACTTGAATCCCTGAGCCATCCTGATACAATATTGACAATCACGCTCACAGTTCATGTGCTCATCTGTCTTCTCTGGAGGCAACTAAGCGTTTACTTTCCCCAAAGTACCTAATAGAAATACAGAAATTGCATTCCAGACATAGTTTCTGACGGTGTAGTGATACATTCGCCTGACTCACGTGCAGGCAGTGTGGGTTCAATTCCCACTCGGTCACTGCGTGAGCGCGAATGGTTGTCCGTCTCTACATGCGCCTTGTGTTGGCTTCAGCTCCGTGTGACCCCCAACAGGATAAGCAGCACAGAAAAGAGATGGCAAAAGTACTCACACTTTGTACTCAAGGACCCTGTGAACTGAATTTCTGAGATTTGTTTTCAAATACATTATACGTTTACAGGTAATTGCTAAAAACATGTACGAAGACGAGGAAAAACAAAAGCCGCTCCTTTAGAGCGCCTCATTGTCACGGCATGGAAAAGCCCTGCGACGACATGGTGAAATAGGCTTTAAGAAGATATATTTTCACCATTCAATCATTTACAGTAGTTATGTGTAGGTATAATAATATAATAAACCCTTAACACTAACTCCTAAACCTGAGCTGACACCAAAAGGTAGCTGGCGGCCAACGAGGAGGAGGAAGGGGGAAGGAAGAGGAAGAGGAAGCTGCCAGTCACTCGGGCATCAAACGACAGTCCAGTGCCAGGAAGCGCCGTCCCGATAGCCTCCGTAGGTCGTCTCATCACCGCGTGGGCTCTAAATAACCGCCCTCATGACTCTGTTGTTCCTGGCACTGCCCCCCTCCCCTCCGGCTCGCACACTTTCACCTCATTTGTCGGGAGGCAGGAAGTGCGCCTTTGCCCCTTCGCTTTCACCGTTGATTTTGCTCGGGTGGAGTCTTCATCCTCCATGTGACCGTTGTTTGCGGCCCGAATGACTCGCTGTCAAAACAAAGCATTCTTTGTGCGCTTTGATTTATTTGCACACTTCAACGATATTGCCGAGCTTGTGTGTTTCATGCTAAGGTCAAGGCGGAACCAAATCAAACAAGCTCTCCGTTAAAACGTCATGAAAGAGTTGACATTGTTGCTTGGATGCTTCCGTTATTTAAATGATCATACAGCAGCCGTGTTGGCGTAATGGCAAGCGGATCCACTATGAGTGATCCAATTTATGAGGTTTTGGAGATATGAGCCATCGTTTGGATCATTATTTTTTTTTTTTTGCTCTCTTCACAACAAGCAGCGGTTTGCTGAACAATTCTTCAAAAAAGAGCTGGCAAGCTTTTGAATGCCATTCCCAGTTGAGGTTTACTATCAAACTAAAAGAGAATGACATGTTGTGTTCCTTAAAACAACTACAAAGCTTTGCTTTGGTAAAGTCTACTTCGTTTTAATGCAAAACACCATAGATGGGCTAAGGGATATTTGACATCGCTCGGTTGGGTCTACCTTACACTCGAAACCCAAAAACTCAAAAGTTCGACAAGCCCTGCACGAGACGACGGTCATGTTCTTTCCCAGACAGCCATGACTAAACGCAGTCTTAAGCCATCTGCCATTTTTGTTTCCACTGTTGTGTTGTTTTGCATGCGACATTCTACAGAACCTTGGGCCCTGCCATCAGTTTGTGTGATGTGGCATTCAGCAGGGCTAACGTGCTCGCCCGAGCTCATGGGTTTGGTTCAAAGTGTGCGGTTAACCAGCCCCAAGAACTAATTTTCTGGGATTTGGTTTTGTTTGTGTCGCGCGGTCGTCTGCCAGGCGATGAATCAGGTTTTGAAGTCCAATAGACTGGATTGTTTCACACACACACACACACACACACACACACAGTGTATGACTTTCATCCTAGGCCATGGATCGAAGTGAAAAAAATGTCAAAAATGCATGTGGATGCTTTCAAGTACTTCGGGAAAGCGAATGTGCTGAAATTAAACATTATTATAGCGCTCGTAAAGGGACGGGAGCTAATCAAAATGTGTCTTCGGGTTTGTCGCCACATCACTTGATGTTTCATCAGCGTTTTCACGACTACTCCTCCTCTCACTTTTTCTAACCACAGCAACCATAAGATGCCAAAGATAGCGAGGTCAAATGTTGCTATGTGTTTCTTTGCGACAAATCTTTTTCAAATTGATGGTGTAGTGGTACACTCGCCTGATTTTGGTGCAGGCAGCGCGGGCTCAGTTCCCACTCAGTGACGGTTTGGATGTGAGTGCGAATGGTCGTCCGTGTCTATATGCGCCCTGCGACTGACTGGCGACCACTTCAGGGCGTAGTCCGCCTTTCGCCCGAAGTCGGCTGGGATAGGCTCCAGGATAAGCGGTGTTGGGAATGGATGGATGGATGGATTTTAAGGCGTCACAGGAAGTCATCGTCATTGGCACTTTCATGACGATTCCTCCACTTTTTTTTTTTTTTTAACCATATCAGACATAAGTTGGCCAAAGGTAGCAATTGCGAAATGTCAGTATGTTTTTCTTTGCAACCAGACGCAATAGCAAGTCTTTTCCAAAACTTAAGGGCCATTGCCACTTTCATGACTTTTTTTTTTTTTTTAAAACCATTGCATCCACAAGTTGCCAAAGGTAGCCTATTAGTATATTTCTTTACAACCAAACACAATATCAGCCAGTATTTCTCAAATATTGAGGGATCAAAACAAGAACCCTAATTGAACTTTGTAGCTACCTGACATCAAATGTGAGATCGTTGTCAGTATTTTGCACAATTTTCAACTGATTTTCCAACTTGCGGCATAGCTAAAAATCCAATTGCTGAAAACTGGAAGAAAAAACCTTATACACTCAGTAAACTTAGACATTGATTTTTTTCGAAGTGATATTGCTTTGAAACTACGTGAATGTATTTATTTTTATATATTTGAATGTCTAAATTCGTCTACATTACACATTTATACACATACATGCATTTATGTATACATATAAAAAAAAAAAATACATTCAAGTAGTTTAAATTCATCAAAAATGAATCGAAAGAATGGATACACAAAGAAAGAAAGAATGGATTGTTTTTGGGTTTTTTTCCCCAATCGTAAAGACGTCAGCTGTTGTTCGAAATTCTTCCAACGTGTCGGTGACCATGACTGGTGGCGTGTGTTCCATTCATTTCCCGGTTAGTCAGGAGCACATTCATTCATTGCCCAATGATTCCAGCGTGCCAGCGAATGTTGCCGGGCAGTTTATACCTCAGTTGTTCCAACATGTGCTTTTCATCTCCCCACAACAAAGGGAATGCCGAGTTGGAGGCAAGAAAGTGAGCATGATGTTTCCCTCTTGTTTCTTTTTCTACTGAGACTGAAGTGGCAAACATCACATGAAAGCTAGCGGACTGTCTCCGGTCCCACAAACCCAGCCTGGGCTTGAAACCCCAATCTTGATTTGAAACCCTAACCCAGGTTTGACACGCTAATTTGAAACACTAACCCTGTTGAGAAAACCTGCTTTGGAACCACATCTCGGCTTTAAACCCTAATTTGTATCCCAAACTCTGGCTTGGAACCCAGAGTTGAAACCGTAACCCCATCTTGAAAACCTCCTTTGAAAACCCTACTTTGAAACCCCGATTCAGTCTGGAAATTGTGACTGTGGTTTGAAACTCTAACTTGAAACCCTAACCTTGTCTTCAATCACTACTTTGAAAGCCTGACCCGGGGTTGAGAGCCTCATTTGAAACCTTAACCTTGCTTGACATCCTAATTTAAAACCTCAACCCTGTCTTGAAACCCAATTTCGAAACTCCCAGACAGCTTGAAACCCCACCCCATTCTAGAAACCTTACTTTGAAACCTTAAAGTGTTATAAATTCCCTTTGAAATTCTTACACTGCTTGACATCCTAATTTGAAACCCTATGTCTTGAAACCCTACTTTGAAACCCGAGCACCGCCTGAACCACACATTTCAAACCTTAATTTGAAACCCGAACCCTGCTTGAAAAAATACTTTGAAACCATAAACCTTGCTTGGATTCTTGAAACTCTACTTTGGTTGCGCAAACCGGTCTTGAAAACGTGACCGGTTTGAAACCTTAATCCTGTCTTTGAAACTCTAATTTGAAACCCGAACCTGCAAAGAATGGGCGCAGTTTTTCTGGCGTGATGACCGTCTCCTTCCACCTCGTTAGTGACGTCATCCTTTTGCTCTCGCATGTGACGACGTCCTGTTATGTTATCTCAGCTCGCCCATCTCTCTCTCTCTCTCCTTTTCCAGGAAAAGTTCACCACTGCCATTTCCCCCCCGCCCCCCCCCCCGTAAATACCAAAATCCGACCGGAATTTTCCATCACGGTGGTGTCAAACAGCAGCACGGGGGCCGAAGTTGGGGGTGGCTGAACTTTGACTCGTACCGCCTTTCACGCCTTCTGATTAAAAAGGACAGCCTGACAACATAATTGGATTGGGCGGATCGGTGACATTTCGGGACGTTCGCCGGCCTCGTTATTCGCGCCCCTGGCGGGGCGTCCATTTGAACGTGACCTTCAAGGAGTGGTTTGACCTTCAGCTGATGGGAGGAGCCATCGCAACACTTCAAGCCTTCCTTACGAAGCTTTCCTACCAGGAAGTTATGGTTCTCGTTTTCACGTCATGTCGAGATATATTGCATGTAACACGACACCGGTTTGTTTGAAAAATCCATGAATGTCATGGAAGTTGTTTTTTTTGTTTTTTTTTAAAATAGGCTTCAAACCCTATTTCGAAACCTTAAACCGCACATCTTTATTTTGAACCTAAACCCAAGCTTGAAACGAAATTCAAACCCTAACCTTGGTTTCAAACCTTTTCTTGAAACCCTAACCCTGATTTGAAACCCCAATCCAGTCTTGAAACCCTATCTTCAAACCCTACAGTGAAACCCTAACCCTGACTGGAAAACCCTTCTTTCAAACCCCAACCTTGTCTCGAAACCCAAATTTGAAACCCCAACCCTGCCTTCAAACACTGATCCAAACTTGAAACCCTAACCCCAGCTTCAAACCCTAACCCTGCTTTCAAACACTGATCCATATTTGAAACCCTAACCCCAGCTTCGAACCCTAATTTGAAACCCTAACCCTGCTTTCAAACAGAATCCACACTTGAAACCCTAACCCCAGCTTCGAACCTTAATTTGAAACCCTAACTTTGCTTTCAAACCGAATCCAGACTTGAAACCATACTTTGAAACCCTAACTCGTTCTTGAAACCCCAACCGGAGGTTCAAACCATAATTTTCATTCTAACCTTGGTTTGAAACCCTAATCCAGACTTTAAATCTTAAACCTGACTTGAAACCCTTTTTTGAAACCCCACCCCTGGTCTCGAAAACCTCAATTTCAAAGCCTATGTTTTAAAGTCCAAGTTTTTGTTCCTTCAATTCTGTCTGTTTGATCTTTCCAAAGTTTGTGGAGACGTTTTTCATTGCGAGCAGGCGCAAGCGTGTCCGCACTTTCGTCCGGTCGAGTAAACGCAACCGAAGACACGAGGGAGACGTCGCGGAGGACAGCCCCCTCCCATCCATCATGGCCTCCCACCCCAAAACCGAAGGCTATCTTCGACACCTATCTGGCCCGGAGACCGGTCGGGTCGCCTTCCCCGCCTGCGCGCCGTCCCGTCTTTATCTTGAAGGGAACATGAAGCGGCGGCGTCCCACTGGCCAACAGCACACTATCTTTTTTTTTTTTCTATGGTGATAAAACCTTCAGATGAATCTCAGAGGAGTTGCTTATTCTTCATTAGGATTTATGTTTGTGGGGGGGGAAAAAAAGGTGTTACGCAACAATGTGGCGTTCAAAAACGCTTTTGGGGCGAGTCCAAAAGAAACGCACTCAACTGTACCTGAAGGGGTCTTGAGAGGGGAAAGAGTTACCGTGAGGGCCTTGCAATCCCACAAAAAAAGCACGGGGGGACCGCAGACAGACAGACAGACGTTAATCCTGGCTTGAAACCCTAATTTGAAACACTAACCTCGTGCACTTGAAACCCTACCAAACTTTGAAATCCTAACCCTGACATGAGACCTTCAACTTCAAAGCCTAACCTTTGCTCAAAGCCCTACTTAGAAACCCTAACCCTTTTTTGAAACCCCAATTTGAAACCTAACCCTGTTTTGAAACCTTGGAATTAAACCCTAGTCCTTTGTAGAAACCCTAACCAAGGCTTGTAACCCTAATTCAAAACTGAAACTTGAAACCTTACTTTGTATGATCACATTTAAAACCCTAATTTGAAGCCCTCGTCTTTATTTGAAACCCTGCGCATGTTTTAAACCCTACTTATAAATCATTTTGAATCCTAAGGCTTGGAATGCTTCTTTGAAACCCTAACCCACAATTGAAACCCTAACACTCACGTAAAACTCTACTTTGAAACCCTAACCCACACTTAAAACCTTAATTTGAAACACTAACCTTTACTTGAATCCCTAACACAGAACCCTTACGCTTGTTTGAAACCCTAACTGACTGCTTGAAACCCTAATTTGAAAGACCAACTCTGTTTTGAAACTCTTTTTTGAAACCGTAACTTTGAAAACATGAACCCAAGCTTGAAACCCCCATTTGAAAACCTAACTTGTCTTGAAACCCTATTTTAAAACCCTAAACCCTGGCTTGAAACCTTAACTTGAACACCTAACATTTCCTTCAGCAAATATGAAACCATAACTGTGACTTGAAACTTTACTTGCTGTGAAACCCTAACCCTGGCTTGAAAACCCTCATTTGAAAAGCCTAACATTAGTTTAAAGCTATTCCCTTCCTTTGTAAGGGAAAAATAAATATGATGTCACTGCATCAATATTTCGAATACCGGTGTAAAACTCTAGGCCGGGGGGCCAGTTCTGGCCCGCCACATCATTTTATGTGGCCCACGAAAGCAAATCATGTGCATCAGCGCCTGGGATTCTTGCTCAAATCTGTACCAAAATGTTATGTCATATGCAATAAATAATGTTACAATATTGCAAGCATTATTTTTTTTTTGCTACCAATCCCCCTTTTTTGTTTTATCCCTCTGAGGGAAATCGTAGCTACAACGTGGCCCACGACAAAAATGGGCTTGACACCCCAGCGAGTTTGTCTGATTGTTTTCCATGCAGCGAGTTGCGTATGTAAACTGTCAACAAAATATCTCCGTTGTCCGTAGTCGCGGGCTGACTAAAGTAAATAACATCGGAGCTGAGCCTCTTCCCCGACCGCGGCAGTCACGCATCAGGAATTCTTCTCGTTGCAAAGCCACGCACGCAAGCTGCTCTCAGATGTTCTTGCGCAAGATGCCACGTGTGACGAAGCGATGACGCTCGCTTCCAGGGCGCTGACGTCTCATCCCGTCGGTATCTGCTCATCCTTGCTGGCTTCTCTGGAAGCAGACGCTAACTAAGACCCTTACCAAAAACACAAAAAAAAGTCATTTCTAACTTTAACTATATCAATATTATATATTATATGATTTGTGTGTGTTGGCGCCTTTTCTTTTTGCCTCTGACCTTCTGCGAGCTCTCAGGGGAGGCCATCTTCTCTTCATCATTCATAACAACACAGACAGCAGAGAGGGGGAGGGGAATGGGGATACGGGGCGCGGGGGGTACAAGGCACAATGATGGGAACGCGTGTTTGCGCCAGCTCCAATTTAACATTGCACAAGCTGTGAACCGAGCACACACACACACACATGCCACAAAGATGTCCACGAAATGCATCCAGAGAGAGAAAAACATGGTTTTCCCACAATTTCCATCCTAAAGAAAACATCTTTCTATACTTTAATACACACTGCAACAGTTCAACACACTCAAAGTATTGTAAACGTTGTGACCACTTTTCGAAAACCATTCTGGGAAACAATAGGGTAACAATTTGGAACCCCTCCAATCTGAAAAGTTGGCCAAGGTACAAAATAACTTTACCAATGTGAACAATTCTAAAATGCGTATCTGTACATTTGGGTAACCTTTTGTTTTCAAAAGTTGCGAATGGTACCGAATTATCAGCGCCCTATCACAGCCACTTTGGCAAATATCGTATAAGCGGTGCAGAAAATGGATGGATGGATGGATGGATGGATGGATACAGTATATATAGCGTTTACGTAACGTTTTCAACCGTACAACACATCCGTACTGTACCATTTTTGGCACTCTTTTGTTTCCAAAATGTTGTGAAGGGACCCAAATAGAGAGATGTTTATTTTTGGCACGCCGTCATTGTCTGTTCTAGACCTCAAAGCATCATTTTCCACACTTTCATACACACTGTGCTACTTCAACACACTCAAACTGTACGTGAGCAGCCTCACTTTTCATAGTTTGGTCTGTTTGGCGCCCTGCGGAGTGACTGATAAGTGTGTTTTTCCGCTTGTGCGTATCAGCAGGAACTATCAAGTAACCTTCTAATGGCCTAATTACACACATTCACTCACAACCCCCGCCATCCTCTAATAAGGCCATAAACAGAAGGATTAGCACGGCCGCTTAAGAGTAAACCTCGGTCGGTGCCCGCACATTCTTCGGCTGCTCTGCGGTTGGCCAAATTAGAGAAAAGGCACGGTTAGACACGGTTCAGTTCCACCGAGTTCTGAAGGGTACCGAAATCTGATCCTTGCAATGGGTACCAATCGTTGCTATTAATCTTCATAAATATTTGATTCACTAGTTAATTATCTGTTTAATTGCCTATATATGTATTTGTTTTGGCAATGCTCCATTGTGTAAAACTATACTATTTGCCATCCATCCATCCATCCGTTTTCTACACTGCTTATCCTCAGTTTGGGCGAGAGGCGGGGTACACCCTGGATTTATCGCCTGCCAATCGCATATATATATATATATATATATATATATATATATATATATATATATATATATTTTTTTTCCTTTAATTAAAAGGATCACAAATGTATCTGCATTTGTGATGACCCGCGAGAACTCGCATGAATTTACCAAATACGGTTTGTGGCAATATAAAGTCAGATTAGTAATGTTATGATAACTATTTAAGTCATTGTAGTTCATTTTTGTGTGTGGCATTCTTCAGTGTGTGTCTGACGTTCACTCCGCTCCAGCTTTACAGAAGCCACGTGCGGGCAGCGTATGTGGTGGTAAAGCTGTACGGGCATCAGTGCTATTAATCTTTACTGGCCCCTAGTGGCACAACCTGGTATTGAAAAAAGGAGGCGTCCATTTGAGGTGCGGCATGTATTTTTTCGGGGGTACACCATTTATTACAGCTGAGGGCACTATTTGAGGAAATATGTCAATTTATTGAAAAATGGAGAAAAAAAAAATATCCAACTTGACTGAGCCCATATAAACGCGCCAAGACATTGAGTAGCCATTTTACTGTCGGGCGTTTGACAGGAAGTGACAGTGCCATGCGAATAAATCAGCGCGAGGGCCCGCTTACAGATCGCATTCATATTCCACATCCTCAGTCACGCCGAATAAATGGCGCGTCTGTAAATGTTAAATACCAAAAACAAACTCACTCGCTCTCTCTCTCCTGGGAACTTGGCTACATTATACCTCAGTGGTCCCAAAAAAATTCAAGACCCCCTCAGTGTGCCTTTCTCTCCCCCCCTCCTCCTCCCACATTGAGCTGGGAAGGGGTTCTGCATATAGAACCAGCGTGTGAATGAAGGATTGTGGGACGGCGGCCGCAGGAGGCGAGAGAAACGAGCCGTTCGCCCGAACCTGGGTACACACTGCATCCTTCCCCCCTGTCAGCACATGAATACCCGCCTGTCAGAGGCCACGCATGTGACCCACCCGTCCTGCTCCTTCACGAGCCGTCTAGAAAAGTGACTTGACTTGTTTCCGCTGCAGTCTCGCTTCCAAACAATCGGAAAAGCCATGCAGCGGCGAAGCGCGGAATTCTTCCAATGGTTGCGCCTCCACAGTTGCAACTGGGGACGTGTTACTCGCTTCACAACCAATTTAGTCGCATATTTTTTATATAACTGCCTCAAATACTTTTTTTGTCGTTGTTATTTTCATTTTGATTGATTTATTATTATTATTATTATTATTATAACTCAATTAAACTAAATATAATACTCTAAATATAAAAACACATAAAATAAAATAACACTACCTTTTGTTATATGTTGGCTGTCTTGACCAAATATGGTTTGTTGCACTACAATTATTACAATAATTGTAAAAACACTGAGGCATAATTAAAAAATATATTACAAAAATAATTGAACATGGGAAACTATTTTCCATGTAGTTTTTCCATGCAGTTTTTTATTTTTATTTGAGAAATTAAAACAACTTAAAAAAAAAAAAAAGAAATTAAACTAAAACTACATTTCATCACTCTTTGGCAACAACAAATCAAGAAAGAGTTTACTAAATATGGTTTTGGTACAATGTGATTAATTACTGAAGTAATTAAAAAAAAAAAGAACAGCAGAAATAATTTTAAAAAATTTTCAAAATTGTTTAACAAGTGAAACTTTTTGTAATCATATTTTTCTCATTGTTATTAAAAAATATTTAAATAAAGTTCATATCAATTAAAATATACGTATACAGTTTTTAAAATAAAAATAAAAATATGTCTCTTCACTCAAATCATTAAATACCAGATATGGTTTGTTGCGATATAAATGTGAGATTAATTATTCAAGTAATTAAAGAAACACAACAGGAATAATTAGAACAATATTTTTTTTTTGTAAATTAAAACATGCAAAATAAAATCAAATTTGTCCCAACACGGCGGGAGTGTTTTTACCATCCATCCTTCACAAATAGATGCCACCTCCCCAAAAATGGACTTAGCATTGTGTCATTGTTTGCGTCTGACCTCCCTCAAGGTCAAACACAACCCTTTTTAGGGTCCTGGCGTTATCGCCTCTTTTCCGCAGAGTGAGCATTTTCACTGTTTCCAACACATAAAAGAAGACGTAAAAAGTGTCATTCTTTTGTAACCCAAACAAAAAACAGATAAAGTGAGTGACAGCAGACAATAGACAGACGAGGACGAAGAGGAGGAGGAGGAGGAGGAGGAAGAGGGCAACAGCAGGAAGCCGAGCTGGACGGCTCCCGCTCCTCCTCCTCCTCCTCCTCCTCGTCGCCGACCTCCTCCTCCTCTTCCTCTCCGCCGTAAACAAGCCTTTCGCTTTCATCCCTCAACAATCGAGCACATTACCTGTTAACCCTCTGACCTCCTAGCACATGAGCTGCTGCATCTTGACCCCTGAACTCTCACCCAGCCAGTGTCCTGTCATTCATCGCCCCCCCCCCCCATTTGCTCCAGTCCCCCTCGAGCCCAGCAAGCGATTGAGTTTGATCCGACGCCGAGATCCTCCGCGCGGTTTCCCCCGAACGAGCGAGGCGTCATAACGGGAAGGCCGGAGATCGAATTTTTGTCCGCGGCGCCGCTTACGTGTCTGATCCCCGAGTGAAACCAGATGTGCGTAGGACAAGCAGCGGGAGAACGCAGAGTGGACAGGTAGATGGAAAAGTAACGATGCGTCACCTCTGGGTACTTCAGAGATTAGCGAGATCGAAGAACGCCTCATAAACCTTTTCGCCTTCTTTCGGAGAAGGGGCTGCAAATCTGTCGGCGAAATGCAAAATGACACGCCAGTTGTGGTGCCTCGAGATACAAGTTGAATTTGTTTCCTCACCAGTCAAATGAATGGAAATCCCATGAACCCGTTCCAGCCTACCTCCCCCATCAACAAAATCTTCTCACCCTACCATCCTGTAGATTTTTAAAAATCATAGCGTAATAACACAATCAAATAGAATATAAAGAATTGACCCAATCCTAATTGAAAATGTTATGCTTCAATGGAATTCATGTTGGTGTCGTACAGACACAAACGAATGAGAGTGGTGGTGAGGATAAAGAATATATGCCTGTGAGTATTGCGATATTGTATGTTCAAATATCTCTTGCTTAAAAGGTTATAACACCGCTAACCGTTAGCCGGTCAAGAATCAAACTTTTTAAATGAATATATCCAATGTTTGTATTGAGCACTGATGGTCATTTATCAACGAAAAAGCAGCGAATGCTCATTTCACATTTTGTCATTCCTTCCAGCTCAGGAACGAAGCTCGAAAAACACCTCCAGTGCAATCAAAGACATCCGTGACATTGTCCCCGAGAGAGAGAGGTCGTAAATTAACACTGACAGTTATTGTGTGGAGGAAACTCTATCTCGGCGCTCCACGGGCCTCACGGAGACAACAAACAAACATCTGCTCCGCATTTGTCTGCGACGGTCAGTGACAACACACTGGACACTTCATTAGGTACACCGACACGCCAGTCGGTGTCGAATCCGTGCAGGACACAAGGAACCCAGATGATCAAGCATATGGAGCGAAATGCGTCGGCTAGTGTAAGAATGATCGGTGTTTGTCAAATTTTGGGGCTGTTTTGCAACAGTCAGTGTGCATATCAGCAGGAGCTATCAAGTAACCTTCTAACGGCCTAAGGCCCCCCCCCCCCCCTCCCCTCCCCTCCCCTCCCCCACAACCACTTTATATGAAGTACGTTTGGAGCTGATGAGGCCGATGCTCTCTACAGGCGATTCGTCAGAAGACGACAGTTTAGCTAGGTCACAACGGACTAAGCACATAAACAAGCTGTACCAGGTTGAAGCTGATGACAGGCGAGCTCTGCAAAAAGCAGTTTTCATGACTCATAATCTTGGCCCACAAAAAGCCAAACTTCATCACACGCCAGTCTCGCTGATAGCGCACTTGAATGATGCTCACCAAGAGCAATCATTCTCTTTTGCGCTCATGTTTCAAGCCTCCGTTGTGTGCGCAGTCCGCCAGATTCCTGCTCGCAGTCGTCACAGCGCGAAGAGAAGGACTGGTGCTGGCGAACGATGGGAGCAGCTGGTTAACGCGATGTGCGATCGATGAGTGTTCGCGCGCGAGGCCGGGAATTCAGCTGCACGTGGATGGAAGCCAGAGAGACTCAGCTAATAGTCATTCCATGCGTGACTGTGCATTGACAAGAAGAACAATGACACTTGGGAATTATGCATTTCTTTTCTTTTCTTTTCTTTTCTTTTATTTTATTGATTTATTTTCTCCAGGTCTCTCCCCTACCGTTTGCATGGTGCAATGGAATTTCACAATGACGACTAGACCGAGGATAAACATACACTTACACAAAATAATAAAACACAACGAAACAAAAGAAATAAGAAGCAAAAGAAAAATAAGACAAAAATGAACGTTATTAAAAGATAATCGGATTTAGACTACAAAAAACAAATAACACAAAAATTATAGAATTGACTAAATAAAAAATAAAATACAATACTCAGTGATCACTTAATAAAAGTTCAAAATTCAAAAGATTTTTGTTCCAATAAATAAAAAAAATACTAATAATAATTTAAAAAATATATAATAATAATAAGCAAAAACCCAAAAAATAATAATTAAATACAAATACAAAACCAAATGATTAATAAGTTATAATTTTGAGATAAAATAGATACTCAATAACCCATCCATCCATCCATCCATTTTCTGAGCCGCTTCTCCTACTCAATAACCAATCAATAAAAAAAAAATACAAAATTTGTAAAATTTAAAATTAACAAATATATATAAAATGAAATTATAACAATGATGGTGGATGTCTTTATACTAAAAAAAAAAACTAATATCAAATATACATGATAACAATATACATAAATATTTTATTTTTAAAATAAGATAAGCCATAAGTAGCAATAGCCAAAATATACATTTCATTTTTATTGTAATTGATTTTTAAAATTCTGTTTTAATATATTTTATTTTAATTTTAAAAAAGGATTATTTGTCACAATATGAAAAAGAAACCGAAACCAAAATTAGGAATTATAATACAATACAATAAAAATATCATCATTTCAACTGAAAATAAATAGTAGAATAACATTCTACTAAACATAAAACAAATGAATAACAGAAGTCTCAACTCGTAAGTGTTTTATATTACAACGTCACCAAGACCGTGCGGTCATTTTCGATGCGTGTGTCCCACACCCACTAAAGGAAGCGATCCACGGCAAGAACAGCATTAGCATAACTGTGAAGGCCTTATTTCAAGGTCAGATTGTTACATAATGTGCCTTTACAGACCACGTGGACGTAGTTCGGCCGCTTCCACTTAAACCGTCTCGACTTCTCCGCCACAGCATAGGCGATAGTTTTCGAGTCCTCGGGGCTGTCGGAAGTTTGCAAACGGAATCCCTGGAACTCGAATAAAACAAGAAAAGTTGCGAGGAACCAAATGCCAATGGGGCGGACTGACGGGAGGAGGCGGGAGAGGATCAGGGCATTCAAAGTTTTGCAAAACGGGCCTCCTCGCCCAATGGCGAACTCCCATTGGGAGTTCGCCATTGGTGAACTACGTGTGTTTTGTGGACTCGGAGAATGCGTTTCCGGTGGACTCCGTTGAGGCTGCCCTTTGTCACCGATTCTGTTCATTCCTTTTAGGGGCAGAATTTCTAGGCGCACCGACGATGCGAAATCAACTCAATCGCCTTGGGATTCCCCCTGCAGAGCTCGACCGAGTGGCTGGGGAGAGGGAAGTCTGGGCTTCCCTGCTTAAGCTATATAAATAAGATCAAGTGCAAATCGGTCACAAGATGACCGATGAGCATTGAAACATTCCAACGATTTATGCTATGGATGAAAATCAAATCAAATAAATGAAAGTCAATCACAACATTCAAGTTGTTATTGTTCCGTTACATCATAGTGTAGGCGGTCTAATCAAATTCAAATTCAATTCAATTGAAGAGACTCAATAGACTGACGGGGTCCTCAAACGGGAACGCAGGAATTAGGTTAATCCATCCTTCCTGTGTGCCACAATTAACATGAGCCTCTCGTCTGAGCACATTCGACGCCCCTGCTGCATTGGGCTTTGATTCATTTTGACATCAAAAACGAGCCAAACAAAGACGCGGCGTTCTCATGTCGGATCGTCGCCATAAAAACACCGCATTAATCCCGGATATTAATCCTGCCGCTCCCGCCTACACACACAAGATTACTGACTGACTTCATTTCGGTGAGAGCATCCGGCACCCCGTTGTGTCCTCATTTTCATGCAAAATCCACTTAGAAATAGGTTAATACTTGACAGAAATACTGTTGAATACTGTTTTGACGACACTCCCACCATTAGTGCACATGTTGGCCTGTTCAGTGGGTTTTATTGTTTTATTCCCACATACAGCCTGCTGGGATTCTGCTCCCATTGCGCCAAAGGAAGTGTCCGCGGTCCCCCGGGGTCCTCGGAGCCGTCTTCCCCGGCTTCCCCAGGCCCAGTTAGCTGCATCTCTCTGGGTTGAGGCCTTCACAGTCACGTACTGTATACACAGTAGCATGCTTGTTGAAATGTGCTGCTTTTTATATCAAGTGGGCCATTTAACTCTTTCAGAGAACTAGTACATGGTAATGCCCCTCGCCAGTTCCAGATACATACATTGGGAGTTTATATTTAATACAGAGTAGTGGTTCCACTGAACAACTTGACTTTTGGCCTCATTTCCTCAGTGTCTATTTGATTTCTGGTTAAAAATAGCCTTTCTGTCACTGGGCTTTGGCTCACAACATATTTGCCCCCCCCCCGCAAATTTGGCAGAGCAACAAGTTCGAAATGAAATTTGTGGATAATGTATCCCAACTTTCTTTGTTGGTTTAATACAGGAATTTTTGATTAAAAAAAAAAAAAATGATCATGATGATCATAAAAAATATGTATTGTATTTATTATATTTACAATAATACTACTTTTATATTAATCACAATAAATGTATCAATAATATATTTAATATTTATATATATTTATTCAGCAGGCATCATCATCATGAGTGTATTATTTATGACTCTATTTACAATAATATGACTATTATATTTATCAGAATTAATAATATGCCTATTATATTTATTGTAATACATACGTCATACAAATATATCCATTATTATTATTATGTATTATTATCATTATTCAATAATATAAATAGAAACATCAGTTTTAATATTATTTCTAAATGTAATTTTATTATTGTTTGTACAAAATAACTAATGATAATAATAATTATTATTATATAATATTAATAATAATAATAATAATAATAATGATATTCATTATTATTCTTTTCATTATTAGTCCTACAATCCTATTGTCAATTAACTTTTTTCATAAAAATAAAATGTACATCATTTGCATACAATCTGCATATGCGTTACATAGTCTATATTCTAATACATATAATTTGTGTAAAATATGGTTTAAAAAAGAAAAGCAAATCATTAAAAATATATATAAAAAACGTAAAGGAGAAAATTCACATGAATGTAATGCAAATGCTAAATACCATTGGAAATAGATGCAAACAGACCCACAAAGAAACACAAACATATGCAAACGCACATACACACACACACACACACACACACAGTACGCCGAGAGTGCGGAGAGGTCCTATAAAACGATTGGGTCCTGAGCTGCTGGTTGAGCTCGGTGCCAGCTCGGCTCCTGCCAAAACACACGACCACAACACGGGCCTCTCTCTGGCTCGGCCATCCCGGCCACGCGTGGCCCGCCAGCTGTTCGGCTCACGGCGCTTTGGTTCTGAATCCGCGCTTTCGAGCTGACCTCAGAGCCGCCGTACCGTGGCCGTCGACCCGCCAAATGCCCACACGTTAGCGTCAAACTCGACAGTGGAGGAAATATGCAAACGTCCGCTATCAGTGCACTTACTGTACATGATGAATTGTAGTCCATAAGTATGTGAGTCCAGTTTTTCTTTGCGCTGCGGTGGACAAAATGACACTGCTGGTTTTGGTCACAATCACAAACCGTGAAGTGGTTTTCTTTGCTTCCCCCCCCATCGATTTACTTGTTTTGAACCTTTTTGGTGCTGTTTTCCCTGGCCACTATGTTAACTTGGCGGGCCAAATACAAGACAGAAAACAAATTCAAGTGCTTACGCTTACATTTTTGGGGGGGAAAGTTGGCTGTTACTGGGCCTTGTGAAAGTTCACCATGAAAGTGAAGTTGCAACTGGAGACTTGGCTTTACAAGACCAAATATTCAACTCAAATATTTTTGGGGCGATGTGTGTCCCAAGTTTGGCACTTTTCTTGGCTAAGTTTGCGTGTCTTGGGAATTTTCTAGCAGTTTCTTTGAGGTAATAGCCTTACCTGATCCTGATGCTCACAACACATTCCTAACACTCAACCTAAGCCTTACCCTGCCTAAACCCAAAAGCCCAACTCTACCCTAATCCAACCCTACTAAACCAACCTCAATCTAACCTCTAACCACTAACCCTACCCAAACCAACACTAACCTGTGCATCATGTTAAAGAGTCTAACAATAATAATAACTATACTTCAATAATTCAATCTTTAGTTCACAATAGCAATTAGGACAAAACCGCCACGTGTGTGTTCATAATGAGCTTTTTATTTCAAAGCACATGTAGTAGCGCTAGGTACATTTGGCAGAAAAACAACAACAACAACATTGCCACTATTTCTTTTGTACAAAAGAGACAATACAAAAATACTAATATGGGATTGAATAGAAACTGCGGGTGTATTTACTGAGTGCATATTACAAAACGTTACTATGACAATCTACAATAGGTTGACTTGTCTAGATACAAAAAAAAACAAAACGTCTGTCCGCTCTTGCTTTTCAAGCAGCATTTTACAAAGAACACAGGTCTGTAATTATAGTGGATATATCTAAAACATGTACACAGTTACTTTTAGTGATCTATACATTATTTATATATTTTTATAGATATGAAAAAGAAGAAGAGAAAACAGCTTGGAGAGGCGATCGGACGGACTGTAACGGTGATGAAGATGTGCAACCGTGTGTGTGTGAGGATTGTAAAGGGAGACAGTTAAACATAGGACATCCACAGTTTTTTTTTAGAACCACGACACACGCATGCACACACACACACACACACACACACATACACACACGCATACATTGCCAATGATTGACTGGGGTGTGTCTGAGCCCCTCCCGGCCAGCAGAAAGAGCCCCAACCATCCCACACGTGATGTGCCAAATTGGCTGTCAATCATCCTGACCCCGCCCCCTTTGAATTCTTCCTGCTTCGGAAGCCAATCAGAACGCCCCCCTCCCCCTCCCCCAGCAATAGAGGGAGTTCGCAAGGCACATCCACAAATGTTAGGGATATTCAGCTTGGGTGGGAATTCAGGAGGAACCTCAAATGCACGATAACCTTTACAGGTTCATTTCATTTGACCTTCTTGAACTTTTGAACGTCCAACTCTTTTGTTTTCTTCAAAAAAATCGAAATAAAAAATGGATCAAACACCTCCATTTTTCCGTTCGGTTCCTTGCTAGAGAACAACAGGTCGTACAAGAGCTCATTCAAAAGTTTAGAGGTCACATGTAAAGGATGTAGTGCCTATTCGGTTCATCCCCAAATGTCACTAGAGCTGAAAGTTTTTGTGGTAGTGTGCAGTAGGTGCCGGGGAGGGGGCCACCCACCCGCATAAAACCCACCCACCCACCCACCCGCCCCGATTTGACCTAAATCTAAAGTAAATGCAACATCCCGGGTTTTAGGCCGCACTGAGCGCGCTCAGCAGAAAGCCCGACGAGCGAGGCCGGCGTGACATCGTCGGGCTTCCGCTTTGACGCGCCAGGCAGCGAGTGGTGATCGCGGACAATGGACTTTTACAAAAAACAAGAAAAAGAAAAGAAAAACAGTGCTTTAAATTACATTTTTTCGTCCTTCCTGTCGCTGAGGAAGTTGTTGCTGCTGCCGCTCCTCCAAGGCCACAGACACTTCAGAGAGTAAACATCGCTAGAATTCCTTCTCTCCCTTCTGCAGGAAGTTTGTTTTTGTTTGTTCTTCATTTTCATTATGTTGTTGTTTTATCACCTCTTTCAAGCTCCGCCTGTCATTTTTCAAATTGTTTTTCTCGGATCTAGGTAGTAAAAACCCCCAACCCCACCCCCGCACCCGCCACCCCCATCCAGGATGGGGCTCCTCGCAGATTGCGTGGGGTTCTCGAGTTTGCCCTTTAGCTACATTCTACTGTCCGACGAGGGGGTGGTTGAGCGGCGACGTTGGTCGCGGGAGGACGAGGAAGAGGAGGCGCGGTGGTCTTCCTCACACCATGTTGTGGCGGTTGTTCCTCTCGATGATGTCGGACGAGGGCAGCAGCTCCTTCTTGACGGGCGACGGAGGAGGCGTGGCCGGCTTCAGCCCGGGCTCGAACAGGTCCGACACGTAGTACACCTGGCGGCACGAGATGAAACGTCACAATGACAATTTGTTGCATTTCGGGAAAAAAAGAACATCAACATTCTATGCTTGACTCTTTGAACTAAAGTTCGACTCATGTAGTCACTGCCAGCCGTTTTCAAAGCAGAGTTCCCCGTATCGCCGCGATTTCACAACATTTTCACAGATTTTTTTTAATATTGTGTTCTGTGACAATATAAGCAGCGGACCTACCAAGAGACAAAAGAAAGCGTATACTCGCTTCTTTCCTCAGAAAAAAAAGGTTGTTTCTAGCTTTTTCTGTAATCAGCAGTAAAACATGGGTTAATTTGACCCAAAACACCGGTTTAAGACCATTATTCTTGACTTTTGTGACAAATATAAATGTGCGCAGTAGTGAATGAGTTCTTGTTTTTCTCAGTTTTGCAAGAAAAGTGTTACACATTCATGTAAAGTGTCTGAAATTTAACCCAAACACCTAACCCTTAACCTCAACCGTATTCTAACCCTAACCCCAACACTAACCCAAATGCTAGCCAAAAACCCGAACCCTACCATAACACTCATCCCAAACCCTAAACCGGTCCTTTAACACGATTTGAACTCTCTTTTGATTGGACTTGAATGCTCTTTCTCCTAAATTGTCTGAATTTTTGAGCATTCTTTAAACATTAATGTAAAGTCCTTGAAAATTCATTTGCAACAAATTGACATCGGATATAGTAGAATAGCATTTTCTGTATGTATGCTTTTAATGATTGAACTAAGCCACTTTGAAATCAAATTTGGTATGAAATGTGCAATACAAATAGAGATAGGACTGCGGCTTTGTCACTCGGCGCAAATGCGAACATTAGGGGAGGCAAAAGTGTTTTCATCTGCAGGGCAGTTTCTGCAAAGCATCAAGGTAAAAGCGGCATGACCTCACATATTGCTTTAAACTTTCACGTGGAGCGCGAGCAGGTGACTAATCCGCCAGACGGAAGTGACTTGCGCGCGGCTCACCCAAACGTGAAATGGATATTCGGGCTAATCCCAAATTACACCGACCACACTGGCCACAACCGGTCGTATGACGGAAGGGGAAAGAATGGCACAGGAGAAATCTCTTCCTGCGATCGGGGTGACGTCATACAGGAAGTGAGGCACAGTAGAGCAGGAAGTGAGGGAAGTCATATTGAGAAAAAACACAGAACTGAACTTTTTTTGTCACTGCCCTCATAATAAAATTCCCCTCCAACTACAGCGTGACATTCACTGACCGTGTAATGACCTTCACGGGTGACCTTCGCCAGGGCGATGACGTCACACGTAAAAAGCACACAGCTGCCTTTCTGCGGTTAAAAGTCATCTTTGTGTGTGCTGGTGAGTTTGTGCGGCATCAATGTAATGTATGTGACATAGGAGCTAAGTTTAGCCTGGGTTGTTAGTGGAGTTTATGGTGACTGCGTGCATTTTTGCGAAATTAAATCATCTTTTAGCATTTTTTAGCATTTATATTTTATGCCAATGTTATAAAATGACAAATATATGAAATATAGTAAATTCTTGGGGATCATAGTTTGTGGTATAGTTATTGTTTAAACTATCAATACAGGCAGTTACATATTTAGCTATTCGTGGCAGGGCTCAGACTCTATTACTGTAATTGAGGGTGGGTGGGGGCGGGGGGGGGGGAGTCTGTTCTCTCATGGGAAGCCATCGAGACGCTTTTCCCATCGGAGGCAGCTGTGTGTCCGAAACCTACGAACTTTCACCCCCTGAGCCTGTCACGGTAATGAACTTATCGCCGCTTCCTGTGCGCACGAACGCGGCTCCTCACACAGAGCGTATTGTATGAATGTGCGTGCGCGTCCGTGTGTACTCCCGCCTCAAGTCGTGCGTATTTGTGCCTGACCACAATTGAAATGTCAGAGCTGTCACATAAAGACGCCGTGTCACACGGGAAGTGAATGTGCAGCAACTGTAAGCGATAATATACTATATATATATATATATATATATATAATCTAATTATTATTATTGTTAGTATATACATATTGTCTAATTATCAAACTTGCCAAAAGAACCACATACAGTACAGGTTTGGTAATTCCCCAGGAAATTATGTCGTGTCCACACATACCGATAATCGGGAATTTGAACAGTCATTGTGTGGGGTGTGTTAAGAGTGATTTTTTTTTTTTTCCCCCCCTCCTCGATCTGCTCGTAAGACTGTCGGGTCAAGAATCGTAAACCGGGGTGCAAACATCCCTAATCAGGCCAAATGTGAGCGTTTTCTCCTCTCTTCCGGTCAAAGTCAGCAACGGCCCCATGGTCGGCTGTCTCTAAAAGATTACTCTGGATGATTATCCTCTAGTGTGAAGTGTATAAAAAGGATTTTTCCTTACAGATCTGCTGGGAAAATGGCCGGCAATTGTAAAGCGGAAAACAAACACACCGATAATCAAGCCAAATGTAAGCATTTTTCACCCCTTGTAACCAAAGTCAGCAAAGGCCTGATTGTCGGGTGTTGCTACAAATATTATCCTGAGCGATTATCCTGTGGTGTGGGGTGTGTTAATGACAATGTTGATGTTAATGATTGATTTTTTCCCTCCTCGATCTGCTCGTAAAACTGTCAGGTCAGCAATCGTAAAGCAAACATACAGATAATCGGGGCAGTTTTGTGAGCATTTTCTCCGCCCTTCCGATCAAAGTCAGCAATAGCCCCATTGTCGGATGTTTCTAAAAGATTATCCAGAGTGATTATCCTGTGATTTTTCCTCCTCGATCTGCTCGGATAACGCTCAGGTTGACCATCGTAAAGCATGGTACACACATACCGATAATCAGGCCATATCTGAACATTTTTCCTGCCTTCCCATCAAAGTCTTGCTGGCTGTCTCTAAAAGATTATCCTGAGCATTTATCTTGTGCCGTGGCGTGTGTTATGTAAACTGTAAGCGCGACTAGTGTGACGTGCCGCGGTGCATGTTGTATATCTTGAAATGCAAGCGCCCCCACCTGCTCCTTCGCCCTCTTCCCGCTTTTGCAATCGCTTGCCCGACCTCTGGACCTCGGCGACAATGAACGCAGAAAAAAAAACCCAAAATGACGCCACTTTCTCTGCGGCAGCTGCTTCCTGCTGGATGTGCTCCCCTCGACCTCGCTTGAGCCGCGCCTTGAAAAGTGCCGCCGTCTGATAGGAAGTGCCAGGTAAGATCCGCGGACCGCTTCCTGTTTTGAATGGTTTCGCCGCCATTCTCTGAAGTATGGGTCGGCAAAGTATGACCCGGCGGCCATATACGGTCCGTGTATACATTCATAAATTTGAATTTGTTTTATCAAACAATTGGTTAATTCTTATCATATTACTATTGAATTAATTACAAGTATATTTGACCACATAACCTGGCCCATCTATCCGTTTTACAAATGGAACGTGGCCCTTGAGGACGACAACAAAAAGACTCAAGACATCCTCCGTCATCCAATGAAGAGCCAGACAGAGTGCACTTGAACGCATCGTGAATGTGTTGACACTGGCCCTGCGTTTGTGTGTTTTTTAATTTACTGCCGCTTGATGGAGGGGTTAAAGAGGGAACTGCTGCCGCGGGCAGCAATAAAGTTAATTCCGTCCTCATTTCATCTGGGTGGTTTCGGTTTAGGAAGATACTTTTCCCACAAATGCACTATAGACCTTAGTTTTTTTTTAGACACTTATTCACAAATACATCTTATATAATTTGAATGCTTTACTATTAACTGGTTTAACTTCTTTTTACTCTTGTTCAGAATACAAAAAAAATAATTTAAATGAGACATGCTATGCATTTTTTTTTCACAATTTCAAAATGTTCCCAGGTGTGTTGTCTAGAATATACTTTGGTCAAAATACCCATCGGATTAAGAATTAAAGAACACTTTTCACGCAAATTACGCTGAATGTTAACCCGTTTTCAGGGGGCGGTGCTATCTCATGCAAATGAACCACTGCTCACCCAGCCACCACTACTCCAGGGCCAATGCAAAGTCAGGCTTTTGTTACCATGGCGACTAGGGGCTGAGCTAGGGGGTGGCTAGGGTCGACCAAAAAGGAAAAATGTTAATCATGTATTTCCATTTTCTATGACTTGAAATTCGAACAAAATTGAGTTTGACGAGCATCATGTGTGCCTCCCATTATGTTCCACTGTAAAACCAAATTTACATTCAAGCCTGTTGAAACGTACTATGATTATGTCCTTCTATTCTCCATCTATAGCGCTCATGAGATCAAAATGATGACATTTTTGTCTGCACGGACATTAAACCACATCATATGTCGACGAATCACTTGGAGTATATTTACACTGGGATGCGGCCTCGCTTCTGTGCATGGTGGACCCTCTTCAAAACAATGTCATCCACCGCAAAAATCGCACGCACACTCGGTGACCTTCCTCCACTTCGCTCTGACATTATTTTGACGAGCCGACTCGTGTTTTTGTTCGCTCCGGAGTCCAAATAAATATCGACAGAGCCGCGCCGGGCGTGTTTGATGTGCTGCATTTCTGCACCCGGGAGGATTATTCCCTCCGGGGTCGCCTGCCGCTGTCACTCGTCGCCTGTCACGTCCTCGCTGCACCACAACTAGTCACAGATGTGCATGTCTGCCATCGGGTCCAATCAGCAGGGGTAGGAAAAATACTCACACTCTGTACTAAAGTAGAAGTACAGATCCTTGTGTAAAAAAATACTCCCCTTCCTGACACAACCCACCCAGGTTTCATCAGAGCTTGTTCTGGCACTGGCCAGGAATCAAACCCGTCGACTTTAATTCAGTAAAAGTAAAAAAGTACAGACTCTGAAATGTACCTTAGTACATAAAAAAAGTATAAAGGAAAAATGCAGGTTGTTTTTTTTGTCAATTAGATACAATACAGTAACCCGAATTCATATTTTGTAGGGCCCGGTTCAAAATAATCTCAATCTACCGAAGTTTTGCTGATTAAAGGCTGATATATTCTTAAATTCTCATGAAACAGTAAACGCTGTCAAGTGTCGGAGTCATGCGTAATGATGTCCTTACACTGTTTGTCCGCAACATGAAGCTCTTGCTCCATTTAAGCCGATACGCATCTTTGCTGAGACGGGTGACGTAGTTGCCCCAGTCCTCGTGCGACTGTATGAGAACACCGCAAACATTTACAACAACCATGGTCGATTATGTTACGTACATGCTGCAGAAGCTCCTGAGGATGATATTGATTTTACAGCAAAATCAGCAACATGTAGAGATGGAGAACAGTAAATCCCATGTTCTTAAATCCTTGTTCTTCTGTGGGGTCTATTTATGGTTGGCAAAATGGTACATTAGCACCATCAACTGATATGATACTTTCATTGCAAGGAAACCAATGTGAATTGATGGTGGCCAGATGTTGTGAAGTTTGCTGGCGACGGCTCGTATCTCCTAAAACTCGTAAGTCGAGGGACCTGTATCTCGAGGCCCAATCAGAGGGGGCTGTCACGGATGTGTAAAGCTAACATCATCACCTTGATCAGCAGCAGCAAGCTTTGTGTGCATATTTCCATTTCTTGGGGGGTAGTTCTGTCAAAGATGATGTTGATTGAACCACAAGCATTGCAGTCTATTGTTACTGCACCAAGCAAGCCGTGCTGGCACTCAAGGAGCGACCCCGTACGGCGAGGCAACGTGTGTCCATGCGCTGTGCCAAGGTCGGTCTTGGCGCCACGGCTCCCCCCTTGCGAAATTTTTATGAATCTAATCCCTTCCGCGATGGACGAAGGCAGGGCTTGTGTGTGTGCGTGCGTGTGTGTCTGTGTGTTCATACTTCTCCCCAGAGGCAGCCGAGTTAAGCCAAGGGGCCCACTGTGTCGATAGCACTGCCAAAGAAAAATCCCCCAAACTGAAATCATTTAACAACCTCATTCCTGTTTCAAAGGCTTATCGTCTTTGTTATTCCTCTCCTCAGTTTTGGCTGCGTTTCGCCCTCCTTCATGATGATAATTAGGATGATGAAAATTCTTCTGGGGGTGTAATTCACCCTTTCGCCGAGGGTGGATTTACACTGACACAAACACACACGCGCATGCACCGGCAAACAAGCTCCGCGCAATGTGTTCTTCATTATAGGAAATCGCTTCTCCTCACTTCACTGCTTGCTCCTTTCCAGTCGTGGCCCATTGGAGCAGAAGCCGTGCGAGGGGAGGAAAGAGGAGGTAAACTCGGCTGTAAGCTCGGTACTGAATAATGTTGTGTTTGATGTGAATGCGTGGAGCCTCAAGCAATTATATTTATCATAGTTTACATTTTTACATCGCAAAAACTAAAATCTAACCAAGCTTAAGTGTCTCGAATCAGGAAAAATATGCCTTTTGTTCTTTGTCCGGGAAGATAGTTCCACCTATATCGGACGGGCGGACCATTGAGCAAACAATTGAAATTTCCAAACGTCTCCTAAAAACTGATTCATAGTGTGCTTCAATTTAAAGCAAAAATCTTAATAGGTATAAAAACATGTTATTGAGATTCTGTAACTAGTTATGAGTAAACTTATCTTAAAATAAGAAACACCATAATTCTATAGGTGTAGGTAGTATAAATACATTCATTTTCGACATCGGCAGTGTTTTTAATTTTTGAGGCTAGCTGTGTTTATTCCTCTTGCTAAGTCAAATTTTCCTGTTCTATTGGGAGATAATATTGCTTAAATTAAGTAATATATTCCTCCTTTCATGATTTGTACCTTATATTTTTAAGCCCAGTTTTTGCAGTGTGAATAAGGTATTTACCTTCTTAAAGGGGATGGTATTATTTCAAGAATTTTGCTGTAGCATTTGATGTTGAGCATTTTTTTTCTTCAAAATTGGAAAATAATTCAAATCTCCTTATTTCGACGAGTTAACTTGTTTTAAGTGTAACGTACTGTTTTTAAAAAAATATTTTGCCTCCTACTGGAGGATGACTGCATTAACAAATGCATGATTTCGCACATTTTCCAACATATTGAGAAAACAATTCATAAATATTTTCCATATATTAGTACAAATCTGGGCGGCACGGTGGCCGACTGGTTAGAGGTCAGCCTCACAGTTCTGAGGAGCGGGGTTCAATCCCCGGCCCCGCCTGTGCGGAGTTTGCATGTTCTCCCCGTGCCTGCGTGGGTTTCCTCCCACATCCCAAAAACATGCATTAATTGGGGACTCTAAATTGCCCATAGGTGTGAATGTGAGTGCGAATGTTGTTTGTTTGTATGTGCCCTGCGATTGGCTGGCAACCAGTTCAGGGTGTACCCCGCCTCCTGCCCGATGATAGCTGGGATAGGCTCCAGCACGCCCGCGACCCTAGTGAGGAGAAGCGGCTCAGAAAATGGATGGATGGATGGATGGATAGTACAAATCTGCTTATTTGAAATATAATTACACTAGTTTTAAGATGGCGGCACGGTGGCCGACTGGTTAGAGCGTCAGCCTCACAGTTCTGAGGTGCGGGGTTCAATCCCCGTCCCCGCCTGTGTGGAGTTTGCATGTTCTCCCCGTGCCTGCGTGGGTTTTCTCCGGGCACTCCGGTTTCCTCCCACATCCCAAAAACATGCATTAATTGGAGACTCTAAATTGCCCGTAGGCATGACTGTGAGTGCGAATGGTTGTTAGTTTCTATGTGCCCTGCGATTGGCTGGCAACCAGTTCAGGGTGTACCCCGCCTCCTGCCCGATGACAGCTGGGATAGGCTCCAGCACGCCCGCGACCCTAGTGAGGAGAAGCGGCTCAGAAAATGGATGGATGGATAGTTTTAAGATGGCGGCACGGTGGCCGACTGGTTAGAGCGTCAGCCTCACAGTTCTGAGGTGCGGGGTTCAATCCCCGTCCCCGCCTGTGTGGAGTTTGCATGTTCTCCCCGTGCCTGCGTGGGTTTTCTCCGGGCACTCCGGTTTCCTCCCACATCCCAAAAACATGCATTAATTGGAGACTCTAAATTGCCCGTAGGCATGACTGTGAGTGCGAATGGTTGTTTGTTTCGATGTGCCCTGCGATTGGCTGGCAACCAGTTCAGGGTGTACCCCGCCTCCTGCCCGATGACAGCTGGGATAGGCTCCAGCACGCCCCCGACCCTAGTGAGGAGAAGCGGCTCAGAAAATGGATGGATGGATGGATAGTTTTAAGATTTTGTAGGCTAGCTATGTTTACTTGTTTGAAGAAATCTTCCCAAGACCAATTTTTCTACTGTATCATCAGATAATCATGCTTACATTAAGTAATATATTCCTCATTTCATTACTTTTTCCCTCATTTCCTTAAGCTGAGTTTTTGCAGTGTACGCTGTCATCCCCATCACTGCATTAACACTACACTGTCCCCATGAGGATATGCTCAGAGAAGTGTGTCAACACTCACTATGCAGTAGGCCACCAGGGCTCCCTGCACGAAGCCTGCCAGCACATCGGTGGGGTGGTGCTTGTGGTCGGAGACGCGCGACAGGCCAGTGTAGAACGCCATCATCAGCAAGGTGAACTGCAGCAGGGGGCGCAGGAGACGGGCGCCGCGCCAAGTGAACCGGGACTGGAGATAGAACTGTAAGAGAAAGCAAGGATTACTGATAGTAACTTCACAGTTGAGTGTGATTTGGCAATACTGTACAGCAGGTGTGTCAAACTAATTCTTGTCACGGCCAGATCGGAGTCATGACTTCCGTCTGAGGGCCGTTATGACTGTGAACGCGAAAAAAGAGCACATCCAAGTTGTCTCAATTTTTTGGGGAAAAAAGTATCCTAACATTTTATGTGGCTATAAGTCTAGTGCAGCAGTGGTGCAAACCAAGTCTTGAATTCTTAAAGTCTTAAATATATTAACTAAAATCTAAAAAAATAAAACACTTCCTCTTTACTCCTTGCTATAAATCAACGTTCCACTGTATGTCTCTTTAAGACGAAATTACTTTACAAGCAATTGTGTACTTAAACAACTCTCCATACACAAAACTTTTTCTTTTTCTAAAAAGCAAATTTCTAACAACTGTCATCACTGGCAACGAGAATGCTTCAACTCACTTTCCACTGTTGATGTGTAGCCATGTGTATGCACACACGTGGCTGTGATTGCACGGCTGCTCATTACGTATTCTCGCATCGCCTTTCTCACACTGCACCTGCACGCGTGGGCCAACTTGTTGCGGGCGCGAGAAGTCTAGACTGAATTCGAGTGGACATGGCCGAGGAGAAGTGTAGAGCTTCGCACACTTTCAACTGCCAGTGACCTGGATGGCTCTACATACCAGCTGTAAAAACATCAGTACTAAGGGGGAGAGAAAAAAAAGACGGAACCGCAGAAACACACACACACTGACGTACACCATTTTCAACAGTATCTATCCTGACTTGAGGTAAACGGATGCAGCTCTCGAGGAGCTGGGGGGGGGGGTGATTTTTCCACCGTATTCCCACACATACTGTAAGGGCGAAGTGGTGAGGTCAGATGAGGTGCCTCAGACATCCTCTCGTTTAACCTTTGCTTCCTGTTTCTCACAGAAGTGGGTAAAGCCTCTGCCAAGGTCTGCCCGACCCATAAAGCCTGACATGTGTGCGTCTTATAATCAGTCACGCTAACAATATCGGCAGACAGCCACAGCCGCCTCCACGCCAACCGAGAGCCCTGCTAGGCGTGGACCCCAAAAAGCTCCTGCGCGTTTCCTCTCGGACACTCTATCATTGTTACTTCTTCTGCGTTTCGGAAAGGGAGGAAGGGGATCCCTCCCATCCCTCCCAGTTGTAGCGGAGATTGTTTAGACTGCAGACTTCCTGTGCGGCGGTTCTCAGGTAGTAAGGGTGAGGACGAGCCAGCCGCAGTAAGCCGGCAAGCCCTCGGCCGACATCCTAAACCTCTTGACTCAAAGGACAATTTGTTGAGGGGCGATGATTGAGGGTTAGGGCGGCACACCAGGGCGTGACTGGAGCCCAAACAAGGGTGGTAAAAAAACAACAACGTAAAAGTGCGACAGAAGAAGAAGAAGTCTCCATTTTTTTTGTGACTTTACTAAAATGAGTTTCTACTACGCAATCTAGAACCAGATATGTCTGCTGGTATGTCGTTGCTAGTAGGGTAGGAGGGGGGACGTCTTAGAAGCAGCATTGTGGAATGTCAGAGTAAAAAAGGACCCGCAAAACCTCTGAACCGCCTCAGACTCTCCCGAAAGGCGCTCGTGTCACCCGAACGATTTGACCTGAGAAGAACGACAATAAAAGACTCCCAGATTCCCATGGCGGAGGCAGACAAAAGCGACACAAAGTCTGGTGGTTCTGAAAAGCCATCCAGCCCATTCCGGTAACATCTTCTCCCCGCTGCCTCTCTGGTTGCTTTGTTTCAAAGAGTGCATTAAATGAAAACACACACAAGAAAGGAGAAAGACTGAGGCTGCGGGTTTGTTTTACACGCTCTTTTTTACCCCCTCCCCCGTCTTCACACCAGGCTGCAAAAAAAAGGCATAGCTGTGGTCAGGACCGCAAATATCACGTGCATGTTGTTTCTATTTGTCCGACAAATGTTTGGCTCTTTTACAGATGATTCTCCGGGAGGTATAACCTGCTAAATGCTCACACTGAATAAAACACGCGAGGGGAGCATTAAAGACCACTGCCAAGGCACCATCTCTGGAGGATGTTCAAGTTTCTGCTCAAACCTCATCTGGCATAAATTCTTCCCAGGATGTGTTTCCTGGGTGGGCGGCTGGTGTTTGGGGGTGACAGCCACGCTTTGGTGGATATGTTCAAGTGGTATTTTGGTGTAGAAATTAACATGTTACCAGTTTTGCTTCAGTTTGCAGGTGGTTGGTTTCCATGCCGCATTGAATACATCAGTCAAACACTGACAAACAACAAAGGAGAAAGACGAGGATCTCCTGTATTTACTTTTCGGCCACAATAAGGAGACAGATTTGTTCGAGAGGAGACAGAGGGCCACTACACCGAAGTGGATACTGTGAAGCATAAAACTGCAATGCACAGCAACAGGGTAGGCTAACATTAAGCTAGCATGTGTGCTTATTGCCGTTTCAGGCTGTGTACCCTTCAAAAAAATGCAACACTAATTGTTTTTGACATTCAATACATTCAATAGCTAAGAGAGAATCCAACTGATTTCAAAATAAGTACATACAGTAAGTCCATGCACTTCTTCAGTAATCTCTATAAACATTTCACATTTATTTCTTCATTTGTTCACAAGTTCTATTTATCGAAGCAATCACCTCACTGATTTTGGTTTTTATAATGGCTCTTTTATAAAACCCATGATGGCAGAAGTCGAGCATCAAATCAATCAAACATTACAATGATAATAATAATAGCTTAGAATTAAATGATTAGAAGTCTTTTATGGAGTACTTTTTTCTCATCTCCTTACCAGTTGTAATTACAGCTCTTTTTCTTCTACACCAAATTAAGAACACTAATTTGAATAATATGTACTCTGGGGGTATCTCAAGTTAGCAGACACATGGTTCTTGGCTGGCATTTTTAAATTTTTTTTTTTTTTACTTCCTCTCTCAACATGGAACAGCTGAGTTTCCTGAAATGTTTTCACAACTCTTATCCCCTCTCTGTAACGTGGAACATGCAAAGGTCAATTTTCTGTGTGTGTGTGTCTGTGTGTGTCCATGTAATATGCACCTCTGGCAGCACGAGATTCCGCCAGGGTGCTGCACCCCCACCCCATTAACAGGTGGATGGAGGGATGTAAGAGGGGGGTAGGAAGTGCACTGGCAGCTGCCCTGAAGAAAACAGGTGGAGTGTATCCATCCATCCCTGAGAGGAGGATGGTTTTTTTTCTCAATTTCATTAGGGCGCCGCTGCCTTCCTCCTACATGTTGGCTACAATCAAAGTATTTAAGATAAGTGTCAATCAAAGATAAGTGTCTTTATCTTGTCCATGTAAGACCGCCCCCAACACCATCCAAACTTCACCCTCTACAGTAGCGTTACTTACCGCCAGGTAGAGCATGGAGAACATGGAGAAAGAAGCGTGTCCAGAGAAGAAAGACTTCCTGTGGAAAGAAATATCATCACAGTTAAATAGAAGAGAATATGCAACAGGTGGTGCTATAATCCTTAACCAAAGAAGTCTAGAGAAAATCATATCAAGACAAAGGACAATAACTACAATGCAAAATCAAGGAAAATTCAAGGAAAAAGTGCACTATTCATGTTTAACGCTGAGTTACTATTGTATATATATTTGAATATAAAGCTAAAATGAATAAAGTGGAAAAAAAACTACATAAAATCAGTTTACCTTAGGACACAGGTGTCAAACTGGTGGCCCAGGGCCCAAATCCGGCCCGCCACGTCATTTTATGTGGCCCGCGAGAGTATGCATCGACTTTGTCTTTCTTGCTAAAATATCAAAATTCCAAATTGGCTTCACTTTTAAAAATATTGAGATATTGCAAGCATTTTTTTTGTGACCAACCCCACTTTTAAAATAAAACTGTAGTTTAACAAACAGTTTTTACTGGCTTTTGATTTCAAAAGTAATTATCCATTAATTTGTGTATATGGAATAATATGAGGCAATCATACATCCATATGGGTTTGCAGCCATAACGGCCCACCGAGTGTAACCATAACTGCGATGTGGCCTGTGACAAAAAATGAGTTTGACACCCCTGCCTTAAGAGATCAAACATGTACTGTGATGTTACATAAAGGAGATGACAAAAAAAAATAAAAATTCTTCTTCCAAATTTTTTTTAGACTAACAATCTGGTCCAAATAATAGCAGCTCATGTGAAAGCATTAACTGTCTTTTCAATGACATTAGTCTTGGAGGGAAAACATGTCATAACCTAACACCAATGCTAACCCTAACCTCTAACCCAAACTCTAAACCCTAACTGAAGAAGATACCATTTTTGACACATACAAACCCTACCACATGTCATTACACACCTATGAACCAGGACGCTAACCCTTAACCTAACCCAAACCCCTAACGCTAACTAAGAAGAAGATATTTTGGCCAATGTTGAGATGTAGAGTTCTCAAACACGCAACATTTGAACATGATCCAATTATACTGCAACTGTGATCAACGGATGACTATCCATCACACCCGCTGCGTTTCCACCCACCTAGCCTCTTGCACGTCACTCTCGTTGCCGCTGCAGGTGTACTCGGTGATGTAGCCCAACGAGCAGTTGATGGCGGTGAAGCCCGGCTTGCACACGTCTAGGAAGTGCGGCCTCAGGCGGCCTACCGACACCTTGGCAATGTCTGTGAACGACTGGCTGATGGCGCAGCCGAAGATAAACACGCCTATCTGCAGGAGGACAACGCGTTATTTTGACGGAGAACGCAACCTGTAGCCTTGGTTAAGCATACTGTATGTGTCGAGGACTGACCTGTTTGTAGAATGCTGCCACGTAAGGGTTCCCCACGAAGGACTTAGTCCCCTCGTGCAGCTGGTGAATCCTGTAGGATTCTCCGATCACGATCTACAAAGAGAGGACTGGTTGATCTCTAAGGGATTGGCCGAAGCCTTGATGCAGACGACCACGTGGTATGACGTTGACTCATGCAAGAAACACAACTTATCTCAAAATGACAAGAGAGTGACAACCACACAAAGACACACACATAGAGACACAATGAGCATGGCCTGCCTTTCCCTCAGGCAGTTTGGATGTGATGGGAGATTATTAACGAGTGTTCAAGAATGATGGGGCCTTTAATGGCGATGGAGGAAGCCAAGGCGATGGAAGTAAGAAACCCCTTCCCCCTTAGGTGTGTCTTTAGGTGTGGTTCGCCTGAACTGACAAAGAGCGTTTTACATACAGTTGAAAGCACTACTGTACAAAACTCCTCTACTGGAGGGTTAATATCTCTACCATGAATGGGGTGACTTTGATGGTACTTAAATTGTACTAATGGTCTTAGCTGGGGTGGACGAACCCCCCCCGTGATTGCTGTGGTATGCCAACCAAAGTGGTTTTACATAGCCTAGGGCCCCATGAAAAGGCCCCGTCGGTACTTGAGGAGACTTAAGCCCGAGCTAGCCGTCGAGCCACAGGGCCTGCCAATCACGTCCACACCTCCAGGGGTGTCTGACTGACAGGCTGGCCACCCTCCATCTTTAAAACCACATCCCCCAGCACGAGGCTTCAGTCTCTGAGAGTAGAGCGTACTGACCTGACCATCCCATCGGGGCTCAGACATCCTATCAAGTCGATGCTGATATGTCTTGTTTGCGTATTATACTAGCACAGTGTGTGTTAGGCCTGATAAACACACCTATCCCTGCCTGATGGGTGGTCAGCTGGTGGGCTCACTGCCAGAGCAAACAAACACTGAGGTTTATTGGTGTGTTTGTGCTATTGTCTTTGAATCGGTGGAGATTAGAAACCCAAGAGGCCGATACGGTCCTTAACAGTTTATTTGGACTGTTACCATTAACATTCAGTCTTCTTGCAAATGTGTGCATACTGTTTTCTGTAAAGGACTGGGTTTACCTGGGCTTGTCGGCGAGAACTCACAACCAATGCCGCTGCAGGGAATTCCCTCACGGCGTACACAGAATGGCGCATACACCGTATAGACTTAAAGGAGCGCCGTCGGCATGGCAGCAGACGCCACTAATGGAGCACAGCTGCGCGGGACACGCCAGCTTTACCCACACATAAACATGTAACGGGCTAAACTGTCACAAGCACACCATCTCCTGGTTCTAATAACCAGAAGAGCTGAGCTAGTGCTATATACTGTATGTGAGTGTGTCTGTGTGTCTCAGTCTGGGAACTTTTGATGGGAGTCTACGCTGCAAAGATCATCTAGCCTGACCACGTGCCACTAATTGACACATACAAACCCTACCACATGTCATTATAGTATGTTTCCACTAACTCTGACACCCATTTTCGCCCTTCCCTCGCAACACCAAAATCATTGGAACAGCAGTTGAGCCACGGGAATGTAGACTTCACGCAAACTTGGGCTACCAGCAACTCAAATATGGAACGAATGGGACACATTTTACCCATCGTGTCACGCACGGGGGCACTGGGGTCCGGCATATGAGTGGGAGTTCTAAGACTGGGTCAGGAACTTTAAAAAAAACTCTTTGGTGTTTGGCAAGCACACACACAGAAACACTTTTTTGACGCTTGAGGCAGGGGTGGGAGCTTTCTCACTACCACTGACTCACTTGGTGATACAAATTAGAAACAAATAGCTTGGATGATTTAAAATGGATGGAGTATGACGGAGGACGTATGGAAGGAGGAGGACATGTAAAGCACATTTATAGCATAGGACTGCATGATAACATACTGGCAGAGATGGGAGCAAATCACATATGTGCAAGTCTCCGGTATGTCTCTCTTAAATTAAAGTCTCAATCAAGTCCATAGTGATTTTTGTCTTGGGTAAGTCAAGTCACGAGTTAGCCCAAGTCCCTAGTCAAGTCCTGGGGTAAGTCAAACCCCAAGTCAAGTCAACTTATCAAAGCAGTCTTACCTGCAGAGTCTGGTCTTCTTAGAGAAGACCAATAAGCTAAAACAATAGTATTATTGGTCAATCTATGTAACCTTTCTGTATTTATTAAAAACACCTCATCATTTCTCAAGTCAAGTCCCGAGTCTTTCAATTTCTCGCCAAGCCGAGTCTCAAGTCTTTTAGATTTTGTAAAGTCACAAGTCATCAAAACAGTGACTCAAGTCGACTTGAGTCCAAGTCACAATGACTCAAGTACCCATCTCTGGACTAAGGTGGAGCTGCTATCACTTAATGACTAGTTGAGGGGGGTAAAAGACTTAAGTTGAAGGAGAAAACAGGGAGGTGTGCAGGTCGACTTACAGAGATGATGGCAATAAGAATGCCAACACCACAAAGCATGGCATCGCTAATGGTGTCGCCCTCTTTTTGGGGGTAGCGGATGGACTCGTCCGAACAGTAAAACCCGCGCTGGTACGGCTTTATGGTGCTAGTCTCAATGATCAGGAAAGGCAGGCTAGCTACAAAACAGAGAGAGGGAGAGCAAGACAGGAAGGAGAGAGAGAAAGCAACAGGTCAGTGACACGGACATAAACAGGAGGAAGCACAAGGAACGCTCCAGCACTAGGGGCTCATGGACTATGGCAGAAGTGGGTGACTGCAGGATGTCGTCTATGGCCGGTGACTAATTTTCCTTGTATAAAATTTTATAGTCTAAACGTTCTTAAGAAGCCACCGTTTCTGCCTTCCATTGTTCCCCAATGCGGGGGACGCTCGTTGTGGGGTTGGGCCACTTACAGACACCGCGGGCAGTGTCAACCCAACAGAAGTGAGCACCGAGGAGCGCACGGTGCTGTTCTTGTAGGGGTATGTCAAGCTGGAGTCGCCGCAGTAAAACCCTCTCTGGTATGGACGAATAGAAGTACGGTGCAGAACCAGGCTGGGCAGCATTGCTACACACACAGACACACACACACACACACACACACACAAATGGATGGATGGATGATGACGCACTCATACACATCTCCATTGGGAGTCATCACCTGCTGCATGTCAACTCACCTGTAACCTGAAAGGAAAACATATTAAAGAGCCCACAGGTGTTTGTGCGAGCAAACGCGATGTTTACGCAGCAAACACTCCAGCTGCTCTAATGACAGAACAACACTGAGCTATTTATCTTTTAGCAGGAGACCCTCAGCCCCCTCCAAGTCCATACCACCCTGGCAAAGCAAACAGATACTCAGGAACAGGGAGGTCCAGTTAAGTTCTCTGGGGAATTGTTTACAATGGTAAATCCCCAGTATAGTTTCTGTATTTTTAAAAATGGTCATTGGCCCATTACCATTATCGCGCGGAAGTGACAATTTTGTTGACCTATCAAAAGATACCAGTGCCCCAACTCCGCATGACCACCAGTTTCATACTATTATGGTGAGGTGTGATAAGTGTTTGGCAAACATACACTTTTGACAGTGGAAACAAACAAGTATCAAGCTGAAGTGAACTGTACTGCGCTGCACTGGTGAGGCTTTAAAAGGACCCTGTCAATACATCTTGGAGTTGAATGTTTTGGGTTACAGGAAATCAGTATGCCATTCCATTTGGGACTTTCTACCTCAAGACAGAGCGTCGAAAAAAAATGTGCTGATAGACTTCAGAAACAGCAGCACGGTGGAGTGGTAGTCTGTCTTAAAGTGTCAAGATCTCCGGGTACTCCGGCGAAGACTGTGTGAATGTGATTGTGAATGCCTATTTGTCTATACCTGTATATGCCCTGTGATTGACCAGCCTATCACACAAAGTCAGCTGGGGTAGCTCCAGAACCAGCTCACCCGTAATGAAGACAAGCGCTGTAGAAAACGGTTAGATTAAGGCCTCAAATAGCACAAAAGATATCAAAACATAAATCAGCCAAAATCCTGGCGTGCAAAGCTTGGCTTCAAATGTTATGGGCATTTTAATATGTGTGCATATTAAGGGAAACAAATCCAAGCCCACCCAAATCTGCAAAACATTTTTGTGCATGAGAGCACGTTTGGTGCTGCAACGGCTCATAAATAGAAGCGAATGAAGAGACCGAGGCGTCCCGAAGATTCACTGACATTCGACGCCAGACACGGTCGGTTCTTCACGTCTTTGAGATTAGAGTCAAAGCAAGAGCCTCACCCCACCCCCCTTTGGAGGGAGTCCAGATTGGGTTACTGGGTCCTTTTCCTCAAAAAACACGCCAGCAACCATGTCTCCAAAGGAAGAAAAAAAAAAAAAAAAAACCTCAGCTCACATCTGATCCAGAGCCACTTTGCATGCCATGCTTTGACATCTGCTCCCACTTGGAGGAGGAATGCATTGCCTCAGGTGTCAGACTGACCACTGACTTAATAACAAAGGTACATCTACTTGAGCATTCAAGTGGCTTGCACATTTGGGCTTCATTTTTTGCTCAAAGTGAGCCCGGGTGCGGAAGATGTCAGTAAATGTAGTCTAGACCTTTTACGGTAATGACACTACAGAAGGTGCATGTATCAGCCAGAAGAAGACTGCTTTTTTATGCCTGGTCTTAAAAATAACAATTCCCACAATAATTCAACAACACAAACAACAATTCAAGAAAACCTAGACTAGCGCTGGGCAAAGAATGGCCTCATTATGTTTTTTTTAAATCCGGCTCACCGAGCATTTCCAATATCAAGACATTTATTTTTTCTGTGTGTGCATTAATTTATCCCCCTTTTCCCTAAAATTGGCTACTTACATTTTAGTTTAGTTTCTATTCACTTATCTCATCCATCCATCCATTTTCTGATCCGCTTCTCCTCACTAGGGTCGCGGGCGTGCTGGAGCCTATCCCAGTTATCATCGGGCAGGAGGCGGGGGACACCCTGAACTGGTTGTCAGCCAATCGCAGGGCACACATAAACAAACAACCATTCGCACTCACATTCACACCTAGGGGCAATTTAGAGACGTCAATTAACCTACCATGCATGTTTTTGGGATGTGGGAGGAAACCGGAGTGCCCGGAGAAAACCCACGCAGGCACGGGGAGAACATGCAAACTCCACACAGCCGGGGCCAGGGATTGAACCCCGGTCCTCAGAACTGTGAGGCAGACGCTCTAACCAGTCGCCCACCGTGCCGCCACGTATCTCATTAGGTAATTAAATAATTAAATAATGTAGTTTTAGTAAAGTAAGTAATGCATAGTTTTTATCATTAAATATGGTCAATTATAATAGATTGTTTTTAAACATTTAACAATAAATATACTTTTAAATTCCTATTTCATTATCAAAAGAAATTATTTTAAATATTTTATATACACATTTAAAAAAAACAAATTTTTTTACCTCCTCTACGAATTACCTATTTCACCACTGACCTAGACCAAAACATCCACTTGCACTTTGAAAAAAAACCCAAAAAAACCAAAAAAACCTACTGTTCACCAACAAATCTGACAACCTCAATTTTTTGGGGGCAGCTGAGTTAGCTGTGCATCCTGACATAATGTAATCAGTTTTTTTTACTACAAGAAAAATAATCACATTTTAAAAGCCCCTTTAAAAAAAAAAAACATAGCCTTTGGATGAGGTCAAGGTGTAGATTTCATCGATTGCTGGTAAACTCCATCTGCTGTCGAGCACCATGTGATCATCTAAAGCTCAAGAGCCTTAGGGGTCAATTGTTTACGATGCCTCGAGAGAAACCTGGCGGTCCGTTTGTCAAAGGGCAGCAGATGGGATAGGCACCTGCGCAAACAGGGCGCAGTGCCAGGGTTCAGCGGGCCTCCTGGTGGGGGCCCATTCGGGGGCTTGGGCCAGACTTTGATGGTGACTTATGAGAAGAAAGGCAACTGCAGGATTCTGGTGCGGATATTCATGTGAGTCGTTTAGCTTAATGCCCGAGTGAACTTGGCAGCACTTTAATACCTTAAACGCAGTGAAAACAGCAGTGGGCGTTGTGCTAATGCTCAGCGCAAAGCCAGTACCGCTGGGTAAACACTCATCACGAGTTGAATCGTTTTCTTCTGTGCGGTTGCGTGAGGGGAGCGGTCCGGGGGAGGGGGTTCAGGCGATTCTCATGCTAATTCTCAGAAGGGAAAGAAGGTTAGTGGTTTAACAGACATGAGAAACACAACCGCACATGCTAACTAATGCTTAGTGACGCGAGGACACCATGGGAAACTTGGTAGCCGCCTCAATGAACAGAAAGTGAAAGCAAGCTTTTGAAAATAAATGAAAGGCTCTCTTGTGTCTGAATTCCTTGAGATGCCAAACTTGTCTACGCCACCACCGTGTATTGTTTATCTGAAAAGTACAGTTCGTTTTGGAACTGTAGCTGCCAATCTGCCTTGTGTTTCCACCACTGTGGGATAGCAGCGTATCTAGGCTTCCTATTCCATTCCCATTGTTGCTCCTGAGTGAACAAATGATTGCTGTTGCTACCCCATAATAATTTGGCCAAAAACTGGTAAAAATGGTATGCTTTACGTAATGGGTGTTCCATACCAAGCTGAAAGAAACACTACTGCCAATCTTGAAACACAGGCCAAATTTGAGCGTTTTCACACCCTTACGATCAAACTCAGCAAAGGCCCGATGTCTCTGAAATCCTGAGTGATTATCCTGTTGTGTGGGGTGTTTTAAGGGTGATTTTTCACCCCTAAACATTTGGGAAAATAGTCGGGGATGACAATTGCTAAGAGGGGTAAACACATAACTATAATCCAGCCAGATTTGTGCATGTTCTCACCCTGACGGTCAAAGTGAGCAAAGGCCCAATTGTCGGATGTCTGTGAAAGATCATCCTGTGGTGTGGGTGTATTAAAAGTGAGTTCCCCCCCCCCAATCTACTCAGAAAATGGTCAGGGTTGGGAATCATTGCAAACTACTAAGAGCAGCAAAAACACACATGGTGTTGTTTTTTTGTTCTTTTCTTGTCATGAATTTTAAACGGCAGAAGCTGGTGGCTTTTGGGCTGGTTCAAGACACGACCCAGTCGCCACAACTCATGCTTGTACCTGGCAACATCAAACAATTTTATTAGAAATAAGGCCATGGATGGAGAATATCTTGCTTCTCGGAATCTCTTGCGTCGTCACCATTAATATTTCCCGGTTCACGTTCTTCCCTGTCACTCCTGTCCCTGTTTTTTTCTGCCTTATGAGACCCCAATATCTAAATCAGTCAAGAGCTCAATCACGGTTGACTTTGCCTCTCTCTATTTACGTCTTTATTTTTTATTTATTTTTTACATTTTATCATCATCCGCAGAGGCTCAAAAATTAAGGATTCTATTTTGACAAAGTAAAGAGTAGAACGCAGAGATATCTTTTTCCCACAGGTGGGGTCTCACACTTTTAAAAAATGGATTCAGATGTAAATCTGTATGTGTGCACCCCGCTTTAACTTCCTCTGTGAGCGTCTGCACAGGGGACGAAACATGACCTCCTTTGTTGGGGTAAATAGTGAGTGACCTTCGCAAGGCCCGCTGACCGGACTGAGTGGAAGAGTGATGGGGGGTATGGCAGCGGCAGAAAACAACAAAAGGGGTGGTAGGGGCGAGGGGGAGAAAGAGAAAGAGGTGGGCCGGCCTGTTGGCAAAAGCCTGCTGTGCCTCATTGAATTAAAAAAACGTGGTCATGTCATGAGCTCAGTCGCGCTCCGTGACACTTGAGATTCTCCTGGGTGAGAAAGAGCTCGAAAACAGTCCGGCCTCTCACCAATGTGGTCTAGGCACTCTCTGACGGCGCCATAATTCTTCACGGCAGAGTCTGGGGAAAAAAAGCACAGAGAGTGCGGAAACACACACGGAGTGGGTGGCTGGTCCAGTCGGGGAACGGTTCTATTAGTCTTATCAGATGCGGTCATGCAATTCTCTCTTGAAGTCCGTGAGGGGAAACCACTGCGGACCACTTGACATCGCTCCGAACCCATTTCCCCCACCGACCCGATACAGAGAGAGAGGCAAAGGGAAGTAGAGAAGGAGGGAGATATTTCTCCGGCTGCTTGAAGTGGTGTTTATGTGCGCAGGTCATGGCTCGGTCTTTCAGACCGTGTGACTGCCATCCACTCAAAATCCACTCACATGCCTGCTGCATGTACACTCCCTGAAAAAAAACCAGATTACAGTGTTCCACTGCTGTATTGCGGTTCATCGTTCACACCCCCTGCTGTATGAGTTTGTGAGCGTGAATGGTGGTTTGTCTATACGTGTGTTGTGCTTGGCTGGTGACCAGTCCACTTATTGTCTGGTGGTTGCGAAAGAACTCTTCTTTGCACACTGTTCGTAGCCTTAAAACATTGTATCATATTACCATGGTAAACCGAGGACCCCCCCTGTACCAACATAACTATTTTGCTCCAATATACAACAGGGCCCGTGTTTGTTGACTTGATATTTGACAGCTTGCGTGAAGCAGATTACATAGCCAGTGCCCATTTGATTGGCTTTGGGGTTAATTTTGGTATAGCGGGAGTCAGATTAGCGGTTTGGCTCCAACTCTTCATCCCGCAGACACAAAGAAAACAAAAATACGGTTTACGACTGTGCTTTATCCTCATTTCCACTATGTGGGACGGCTCATTTCAGCTCAATTGGGTCGGGTAAAACTCTCAAGTCTTAACCTTCAAGTTTCAGGCGAGTCCCCACTAAAGGTCAAGCAAGTCAAGTCAAGCCATTTCTTGGGTTAGGGGAGTCTTACAATCGTTTCATAGCCGCTTTGCACTCAGTATCTTCACTTGCGTTAGTTAGTTGTACTCTCACATTCACAATGATGTACTGTAGTTTTGAATGGTCCCAAACTTGTCTCAAACGTGTAGCCTTTTGTCTATTACTATATTGTCTTCTCAAATGCATAACTGACATGAATCTTGGGTTTCATGTTTAACCGGCTATTGGTTAGCTAAAGCTGGTGACGTGAACGTAGCTTACTTGTCTTCGTGGGTTTTATAAGTGACAGATGAAGTTAGATGTCGTAGTGTATCTTAAGTTGCAAACCTTGCATGTTTCCATTCTCTTTTTCTATCAAAATCCTAATCTTTGAAACCAAAATTAATCCCTCCGTGATATTTTCTCCCGAGCACCATAGCATACTGGTTGGTTGCCAGTTTTGCGCACGCTACAAACAAAAATTGATCTTTCAAAAACAATGGCACACTAGGTGGAAAATTAAGATTTTCAAATGTTTTCACTTAATGTAGTTCAAGTAAGTTGGATCTCATGAATACCAAGTCCAAGTGAAGATTAAACAAGCAATTCCCAAATTCTGACTTGACTCCCCCACCTCCGGTAAGCAGGAGGGCAATAGCGTCGTCACATACCTTAACAGTGTGACATCATAATAGGCTGCGTGCTGACGTGACGTGTAAACAAGAAAGCGACAGCTTTAAATCCTCCTTCACTCATCATCCAGGGTCAACAAACAGCAGTGGATCAGTACGGTACCACTGCACTTGTTTCCCCCAATAGAAAGTTACGGAATCCAGTGGAAACCCAAGTTTGTCAACAGTGCATCAAGTTGGTTGTGCTGGTTCTATTCAACCGACAATGCTTCCCAGAAGAATTTGCAAACAGTTGGCGGTCTTATGTGGGCTAATGCTCCAAGTGGATTCCCCTTGACATGATAGAAATATCCCCATGGAGCAGGGAAAGTCTTCAGCCCTGAGCAGCACCCTTCTGGGCCTGCTTTTCACATTTTAAGAGGCTTTGGTGGCTTTCGGGAGCAGAATTAGCACGATATATTATAGTGAGCGTCAGCCAGCGCGAGAGGTGACTTGGGGTGGTGAGAGAGGCGGAGCCAGGTGGAGGAAGCCATATCGTGGTTTGCCCGAATGGAGGATTTCCTTCTCCCGCCTCTCAAAACGGGACACGTGACCCGTGCCGAGAAAGGACGAGGCGGGGAAAGAACAATTGGGTGGAAGGTTAGCAAGGGGCGGAGGCCGCTCGACTTCATCTTTCTCCACTCAATCAAGCTTTGCCTTCTTTGTCCTGAAATCAATAGCTCGTAGCTATGTAGAGAAACAGGACACTGACGCCTGCTCTCGCTTTGTACAAAAAAGTAGCTGTGGTTAGTGTCAATTATACAAGTACTGTGGACGAATTGCACATTTTTTTTAAAGATATCCCCCATTTTTCGCAAAACCCCCACTTATTCGCGTTTTTTTTTTTTTTTTTTTTTTACTCAATCCCTGGTTTGTTTGTGTTTTTTTGTGGGGAGTTTTTTTTTTTTCATGTCAATTATAATAAACTTCAAGTATTCGCTGGCCCGGTCCCGTCCACAGTAATTAGTAGGGAGCTTACACATTTTGTTTAATCTCACTTAGTAAGATTTTGTACAAAAAGTCGCTGTAATTAGTAGAACGCTAACAAATTTTGTCTGTTCTTGTTTAGGATTTTGTATAAAAAGTAGCTGTAATTTGTAGAAAATGTACAAAATTTGGTAGTTTTGATTTGTAGAAAACGTTAACAAAAATGTTCTTCAGATTTTGGACGAAAAGCAATTGTAATTAGCAGAAAACTCACTTCATTGTTTTTGTTTGTGTACAAAAAGTAACTAATTAGTTGAAATTTAGATTTGTTCTTGCTTAGTGTCATTTGTAGAAAAAGTAGTGTAATTAGCAGAAAACATGATTTATTCTTATTATATTAATAATGCATATAAAACAAAACAAAAACTTTCTTTTCTATTCTTTACAAACAAACAAATCAACACTTTTATCCCCACACATCCTCACCGAAAGCTGGTATAATGTACAGTATATATATATGCGTGTGTGTGTGTGTGTGTGTGTGTTTGTGAGTCATTGTGCCCTGGCGTATGGCTTCAGATCCTCCGGGCCCATCCCAGTCTCACTTCCAGCAATTCAAAGCCCCTCCACTCGATGCTCTCAATGCAACATAACCTAAAGCAAACACTGTAGCAAAGCACTCAAAAGTGGCCGGTAGCACTGAGGGAATAGTGGAAATTCAGTCAGAAATGAGTTTCAAATGAAAGTGCTGCATTTGCTAAGGTTATCTACAGCAGTGGCTTTCAAACTGACAAGCTGTAGCTTGGGGGTCCACAAACTCATTTGCAATACATTTTTATGTCGTATAATTTTCTTAGTCTGACAGCATAATTGCCCAAGTCGTTTTTAATTTACTGCCACAATATCTTGAAAAAATACGACTTTATTCTCACTAAGATTGTGACTTTTTCTCTCTAAAAAATATGTACGATATTTCTCAAAACAGGAAAAGGCAACTTTTTCCTTTTTACGACACTTATTGGCACTAAGATTATGAGGGGATCTTTGGAAAACCTTCTCCCCTGTAAGTGGTCCCTGGACCCAAAATGTTTGAGAACTGTACAGTAGAGCAAGTGGATCTGAGTGGGCCCGCTGATCTTTCCTGATGCTGTTCAGGCATTCATTCCATCCTGTGAGAATCCCGCCACACGTTCCTTCGCACACAATGGGATTAGCTCGGAGCGGATCCCTGCCAAATCCCTGTTGACTCATTCCATCTTTCTTTTATTTTCAGTCGACTCTGGTCACGACATCTCTTTAATTGGAGAACCGATGAGCGAATAAGCAACTGGGTGCACAATAAATCCTTCTAGACACCCTCTTTTGGTCCAATGTAAGGAACACTTCACTTTACTGATGTCACTTGAGCCGAGGCGGGAAAGGAAATAAAGACTCTAGGACAGTGGTTATTCATCTGGGCTCAATCTTGCTTCTACAGACCTGTTGCATCATCTTGATTATTGCTCCCTGGTTCACGTAGTAAGTCCCCAACATATCTATCAATCAATCAATCAATCAATCAATTAAATATCAAATCAATTCTGCGGAGGTTGAAAGAAGTAAGTTTTGGATTTTTCATTAGTTTTTCTAATCATTTTGACTTCATGTAGTTTGTTTGCATTTGTATTTAGAGCAGGTTTCCTAGTTTTTTTTTTGTTTTCATCTTTTTTGCAGTTTTTGTCAGGTGTGAGATTCAAAAAGGGCACAGTCAAAAATTCAACTTCTTAAATGCTAATTCAAATTCACTGAAGAAAAACAATTCCAAACTCTTCCTCCCAGTTACCTGGATGTTGACGTCTGGTGGTATTTTTGTGCCATCTGAATTGGAATTTGATTTTTACGATGTTGAATTTTTGCCACTGAATTTTGGACACTGAACTTTTTTGATGGTGAAAACAAAACAAAGCAGTGTTATAACTCAAATTCAAACCAGATATACAACAACAAAAAAAACAGAAATGCTTTTTCAATTTTCATTTGTTATTTTGTTCATTTTCATTAACTACAATAACCCAGGAAGAGTACAGATATCTCAGCTCAAATGTGGGGAGTAAAATTACAAATAAAAATAAATACTGATACCTGAAAAATCGACTTAAGGACAGTAGCGCAGTTCAATTACTGTCACTGAGCAACTATGTGTGTGTGGCCTTTGGCGAGGGTCAGTGTAAGTGAGAAAAACCCTGGAGGGCAAAAGGTGAGCGATGTAAGTCACATTCTGTACAAAGCTCTAGAATTCCACTGTGTCGCTAAGTCGGTATCTTGCGTCTGTGTGGGCCCGTGTGAGTGTCAGGAGTGGATGACTGTGGCTTCACTGGCAGCGTCTGCAAAGACCACCAAACATTTTTGAGACGCTCACTGCTGAAGCCTCCCGCAGTCCAAATACGCGAAGCCAGCTTGTTGCAAACAAACCCGAGGCCTTATTTGCACACATTCATTGTGGTTTGCGTACTGCATAATGAACACGTATGAGTGACTCTTCAATCAGGTCCGACGCTTCTTTGGCTGGCTTTACACTGCAGGTCCAAGTTGGCAATTCTGATTCAATGTCTATATCAGATGTTTTATGGACTGTTTATTGAAAATGTACTTTTCAAGTGACACATTGTGCTTATATTTATAGAACACACGAAACAACATCCAAGTTTCTTGTAAATGACAACACATAACACCAGGCAGTAATAACATGGAAGGAAACAAAAATACCGAAATAATACAAATACAGTGGGGTGCCCTGAGATACAAGTGACACATTTCCAAATGTGCCACTTGGGAGAGAAAAAAAAAAAATCGGAATTGTGTCACTTGAACCATGCAGTGTAAATCCAGCCTTTGTTTCCTGACACGCAGACAGACACTCACAAATGCACGCACCCACACACACACACACACACACACACATACACACACAGCGGAGTGGCTGAGGTCAGCAGAGTGGTCTACAGAGTGAATCCCTGTCCTGCCCCTCCCTCTATGTGGCAACCAGGGGCCCGCAACAGCAGCATGTGCTTACTCAGAGCGATTTTATTCCTAGGAATAAATGCCATTTATTCTTTTTTTTTTTTTTTTTTACAACCAGGCATATGCCAGGGACACCTGTTGGCTTGCAGGCACACTTTTAATGGGACATCTGATGAAAAATGGACTTATTATTTGTATGGAGAAAGGGATAAGCTCCAGCTCACCTGTCACCTGAATGTGGAGAAGCGGTATAGAAAACGGGTGGACATGTTATTGAGACACCTGGAAACTGTTTTAAATTGCGAAATAAATGCATAAAACGTCTCTTTTAAGAGTTCCCCGTTGCTGTCTTGTCGGAAATCAGATCCGCTTTCCCCGGTTAACAAGCGGAGGGGGGGCAAGGGGATATTTATAATGCCTTTAAAAAAAAGATCAACTCATGGATGGGCCGCGGTGGTTGTGGAAAGGGCAGGCCAAGCGCTCAGCTGCCTCTATGAAGGGGAAATTTGAGCGCCCAAGCGGGTCGGGTTGTGGAGAGGTGGGGGCGCATCGGGTTATTTGGCCGCTCGGTGACTGGGCGTTGCGCTCTTGATGCCATAATGGCATTATTGCCGCAAGGGACACAAGTCTGGCAACAGAGAGGAGGGCTCGGCTCGTCTTTGAAACCTGATGCCTCTGTTCTGGATAATGGCTCGCGGCATTCCTTCCCTTTCTTGTCCTCCACTGCCACTCATCTGCTCCTCATTACCTTGATCGCGGGGAGACAATGGGTGTCAAACCGGAGCCCCTGTGTGAACGCTCTGCACATCGTTTAGCGTGGAGTTCTTCTTTGTATGTAAACAGGAGAAGGCTCAGTGGCTGCGGCCACAGGTGACAAAAGTACAGTACGAAAAGCGGAGAAAACGAAAATGTTGTGGCATGTTGCATGTTAAATATTTCTCTGTTTCTATCTGTTTAACATTATTGAAATAGTAAGTACGTAAGGGGTACAAATTCAAGATTGTAAATGTTTTATATGTATTGTTGTAGCTAAAAGTAAAAGAAATACTCAGGTAAAGTGCAAGAAGAAGAGCTAGCCGCAGTAGAGCAGATAAGCACAACAACCCGCCCTCCAGCTCACCATGTGGCAATAAACTATTGATAGATCATCAATTGGCCATGCGTGCTTCAATCTCATTCACTTATTCACCCCCGACCCCCACCCTAAAAACTCTGTCTGCCACGGCCTCGTCGGTCCTCATTAGCGTAAACAAAGGCTCTCCGAGATGCATCAAAAGGCTTATTGTCCTCAGTGAAACAGTGCAAAATCCCAACCCCCAAACATCGCATCTCTAAATCCACACAATATGCACGCACACACACAGAGAGGATTGTAGCTGGCCGCATAGTAAGAGAAAGTGACAGACAAGAGTGGCTTGTGTAACAGCGGGAGGAGGCCCAGGCTGGGACAGCATGGTGCACCGCAACCATGCTGCGAGGACCGCAGCTTGGCGTTTGGCAAACACTACTGCAAGAGAGACTGTAAGTGCACAGACAGGCTTCTTCTTCCCGTATCACGCAAACACATCTACACAAGTCTCGTAATCAGTTCATTAATCCAACAGAGGTTGGACAAAATTCCCCAATTCCCATCCATCCATCTGTCAATCACGTACAGTGGTGCCTCGAGAACGAATTTTATACGTTCCATGACCACACTCGTGATCATCTTTCCACAATTAAATACATGGAAATGTCAATCATCCGTTCCAGCCTCCCCCCACCCAGCCCCGCCCCAAAAAAACATAGCACTCGCTAATACTGTTCTTCATCCAAACATAAAGGCCATAATAGAATGTTAAAAATGTCTTCTTTTTTTTTTTTTTGCGTTAATTCCGAGAACATTGTTGCTTAAAGGGTTGTAACACCTCAACACTGACGCAATTTATTTGCCTGACGATGGTGTTTCCCATTATGTGTTAGCAAGCTGGTTATTTTAAATAAACAACATGGAAGCCTCTTAGTTTAATGTTTAGTTTGACAGTAAACTTCAACTGGGAGTGACAACAAACAGTTTAAAGCTTCTTTTTTGAAGAGATGTTCACAAAATCTACTTTTGTCCACATACTGGAAGATAATGAACCAAAGTGGAGAGTAAATACGCCCAGTGCAAGAGAAAGTCTCCAGAGTTTCCAGAATAACCAGAAGCCAGAGTACCGAAAGAAAAACCACGCGAGGACTGGGACAGTCCGAGATTCGAATGCGCCCCAAACCTGAGGACGGTGATGCGGAGATGGAAACCAAATCTTCACCACTCTGCCTCCTGAACTACCGACAGATCTGAATTCCATGCCTTTGAGTCGTGCTTGAACGAGACGAACTCGACCACAAACCCATCAAACACCTTTGGGACGAAATCGTCCCCTAACTTCCCACAGACACGCTCCAAAATCACATACAGTATTTTCTACAATTTTCACTTCATGCGGATGTGATGACCTCATGGCCTGAAACTTTTGTCCACATGCTGTAACACCATGAGTGGAGCTAGAATGTAAAAAAAGACGAGAAAGCCTCCCAACCCCTATTTTCATGGGTGTAACGACATCCTGAGCTTGCGGAGTGCTCGCAAAAGCAATTAAAAAACTCAAGCACACACACACACACACACACACACACACAGTTTACAGTGAGGCGCTAAGGTATAATTGCACACTTATCTAAATAAGCACTCTCGAGTGTGTTTACTTGAGAGGACTGTAACCATAAATGATCGTAAAGAGCATTGTTATACGTCTGCTGCGCTGTAAAAAGTGAACGGCAAGAAAGAGTGCAAATATAAAAGAGAGACGACACTATGAGCCTCAAGAGACAGTCAACTTGTCTCCGTGACAACCACACGGGACAGACGTCAACGCTCACGTTGCGTTGCAGCCAGGGCCGGCATGGAAACAAATATATACAAATGATTAAAAATACAATTCACCATTACAGTGAATGTAGTTGATGTAACAAGTGGGAACCCTGCACTTGTTTCTATTCATATATTGGGGTAATGAGAGACCATGACGCACAAAATGACCCCCCCCCCAACCAGACAAAAAACCTTTAACACTTCACAAAAGCAAACGACTATGGTTACATCCTCTTCCCAAACTCTTTCTCGAATTTATTAGCGCCATGAGTGATGCAATAAATTCAACAATGAGCTGGCTAAGTGGTTTAACAGGCGGAAATAAATCTGCACACACTTACCTTTGAGACCGACCAGTTCCTTCTGCACTGAAGCATTATGGCGATCTATTTTCAACAAAACAGGCTGACTTAAATCTATTAGGCTTTATACGATCAGGATTTTTGGGGCCGATCAGCGAGTTGAAAAAGATAACCGATCACTGATCCGATCACAAGATTGAGGAATGTGTCTATTTAAATGACCTGTTCATTTACTCTATATACTTGTGTACTTAATTGCTAAAAAATATATAATTACAATAAATAATGTATATCTTTGTTCCTCTATTTATGCCAGTGTTTTTTGTTTGTTGGCGTGCCGTGAGATTTTTCAATTGTAAAATATGATCCTTGGCTCCATAAAGGTTGGAAATCACTGCTCTCGTCAGATCGTGTTTTCTAATCAGTCAGGTCAAACCAACATTACAACGTGGCAGAAATAATGGGAGCTAACTTACTGTAATTAAATGACTTTATTTTAGTTAAATGACTTCACCCACACCGAAACTTTAGAGCATGATCTGGCAGAACGGCGGCATGTTTACGTCCAACCGTTCGTGGTACCACTAGCTTGCTAGGCTACATAATGTTTTGTTGCCTGCTTGCGAGCCGTATCGTATTCAAAGTACGTGAACATTCCTCAAGCAAGCCTTAAACGGACGTCCTCTCCTGTCCTGAGCACCGGTGACCACCAACACGGTAACAAGTGTATCCGGTCGCATTGGGGTTGACAAGATAAAGCCCAATGATCGTAAAAAACAGGATGCGGTGGTATCGGAATACAAGATTTTATTGCAGTAGTCTGTCATAGTGCAATCGTGAAAGAGCAAATTTGACGTGCTGTCTGTCTCAGACGTGTTGTCTGTTCCACACCGCCGACATGTTTTTTATTTTAAATTTTTTTTTAAAAACTTTATTGGCCGTCAGATATTTCCAACACTACGTCAAAAGACGCGCGACAAGGCTAAAAATAAACTGGCTTTTGGATTCAAATATACTGCGCACGATGGCGACGCGGAATAAATGTCTTTTGCGGAGCCGCTCAATGACGTCACTGATCGGATCGGCGAATTATGACATTAAAGCCGATCGGCCGAGCAGCATAAAATGCTAAATATCGGCCGATACCGATCAGCCCGATAAAATCGGTGTAAAGTCTTAAATCTATCTAACTTAACTTTTTTTTAACTCGCTATTGTCTATAAAAACATCCAGACTTTCAATCTTGAGGCAACATAATGCAAACAGCTCCCGCAGAGTGAGAGAAGAGGCGGAGTTTTACGAACTTCTCAGACAGAATTTTTGTCAAGCTATTTTCAACGCTTTAAATTGGTTAATAATTCGGAAAAATAACAGACGACGTGGGGAGAGAATACAAGTATCGATTTGTGAAAAAAAAAATAAGAAATTGACCATATTTGGACACAGGACGTTTCTGCCAGACAGTGAGTGGCGATATATTGTATCATGTGACAGAGGCGAGCAGTCTGACATGTTTACAGAGGCACCTAATTTTCAAAATAAAACTTTCGGATTCTGATTCTTGCTAAAATATTTTTTGTTGAGTTTCCCTGTACAGCCTGGTACCAAATGGCGCACGGACCAGCAGTTGGAGACCACTGCTGTAGACTACAGCTAATGACAGCTCTGGGCGCCCATAAGGCCCATGGGACACACACACACACACACACACACACACACATAATAGCAGCCTTTGGCAGACACACACCCCAGGGGTTCGTTCATTTTAGTCGGGCGACAGACCAGCCACATGTCGCAATGATGGCATACGATGCCACACACACAAAACCACTACGGTGTGGCATACGTTGTTGTCACCGACTGATCTGCTGCATAACACAACGACCCCATAGGCCACCGCAACGTAAACACGCGCAACGCAACTCGCCGCAGGCCGCTTAAGATGTAATTATCGTCGGCAGATTTTTGATGCCGACGATTGCTGCGGCATATTTTGGTGAGATGTGGGTCTCGCCTCCCTCAACTTTGACATCATTTGCTTTGAAAGGAGCTTAAAAAGAAATGACATTCACATGAACCCTCCTGTCACGTTTGGTTCTCTGGATGAGAATCACAAAATCACTTCTGGAAAATTGGCTACTTGAGGAAAGGGGAAATGGAGTTACCTTTCAATATCCCACGCTTGAAGCCAAGTCATAAACAAATCATGTTAAATGTATACTCTAACCTCAAATCGTGTCAGTGAATGTAGTTTCTCAGGTTGTAACTTTGTGACTTGGTTCTGTCAAGCCACTTCTCTTAAACTCTCGACTGAGCCGTACAAGGCCAAACAACCCATGACAGTACACCTCTGAACGCAGCATAGCGTGCCCTCCGCTTCACTCCCAAAATGACACCAGATGTCACTTCAAGAGCGCTTTGGTCGCGGTGCAGCAACCAGATGAAGAATTTGAGAATTTCCAGGAAATATTTGCAGAGCCCAGCTCGAGATTGAAGTGGCCGAGCAGCCCGAGAGGTTAAAGCTGTCCGGCTTTAATGAGCTGTACCGCGTGACTGCTTTGCGGTGCTATGGCGGCTAATGGTGGAAAGGGTGGGGTGTGGATTGTATTAGCTTAATGTCCCCGGGGACACTCAGGGAGCTGATTCCTCAGGGCTAAAAGGCTGAGTTGCAGCTACTCATTTCCCCGTATATCACTCATCAAAGTGCCCAACGCCTTTTGGCCAAGGGTTACTGCAGCTCGTGTTTTGATATCTCCAGCAACCATCAGGCCCATGTTGACTTAGAATGTCACTCGGTTGCATGTAGACACCTCAAACCACCCTAATTAGGATACAGATACCCAACTCAAACATAGTCAGGAATTTTCTCCCCAAAAAAAAGAATCACAAATTAGACATTGAACATAAAACAAGGAACGCCAATTAATCACAGTAAGTGGCTCCTTCAAATAGACGTCCCCTTATTCCCATTAGGAAAAGGAAAACAGGCAGTTACTGTAATTGTGAAAAGAGTACACTGCTGAGCTCATTTGAGCTCTGTTGCTAGCCAAAACAGCAGGACCTAAATAAGCACGTAAGCCATCTACCAGATACATTTAAAGAGTGGAGAAATACAGCATGTTGGCAAATGAGTTCCCTGCACGGTGTCAAAGATTGTCTGATAGTATTTGGAGACGGCGTCTTTAGCAAGAAGCATTCTGGTAGACTTTCATATGTCGCGACACAATGTTGTGCCATTAAATCCTTATTTGTTCATTTTAAACTCCAACTCAAACGATAATACACTCCTAAAATTGTTTATTTTTATTGCAATTTTTTTTTTTAAATGCCCTCCCCCCATCAGAAGTTGAGCAACTAAAAGTCCCACCAAAAATCCTGGATCCACACCATCCAAATTTGTACTAAAACCTCTTCTTGGCAAGGTAGCAATTTCTGTAAACATTTTTAATTCCTTCCATCAACACCACAGGGACTCAACCAACTAATCGACTCGTCAAGTAATCGAGGCGTCCACTTTAACGATTGTAGCGCGGAGTCAATTACTCGCCAATCACGCGTTTTGGCATTCAAAAACACAAATCCCTCACTGAAAATGCAGATGAAAGCACACACGGCGAGTTGACGACTGAAAAAATGTCAACGAGGCCATCGATTGATTGAAAGCGACTCGACCATCATTGCCTCAGCGTCGTCGACCGCAAAATATCTGGAGTTGTTCCACCCCTACTACAACACTGCAGGCTCACTAATACAAATATAGCTCATATTACAAATAAACATTTGAAGTTGAGTAACAAAACCTCCCCCCCAGTCGCTATTTGCGTGACAAAAAAAAAAAAACAAAAGAAAGGAAAAACCTAGATCGCTTTTCTCCACATCTGCACGAAAACTTAATCAACTTCCTTGGCGGAGGTAACAATTTTAAATCATTTACATTTCAGTTGCTGCCATCTACAACACTGCGGTCTAAAGCTATTGCAGTGTGGAAAACAAAACCACGGCTAATTTTAGAGCTTTTGGGGGGAAATCTTTCCCCCCGTGGGCTATGGGACAATCGTGTTGGCATTTTCACGAGCGCGACAATGCAGTGTCGCAACTTTTGTGTCATTGCAGAGCCAATCAGAACCCCGCGCCGCTCATAATAGCAAAAAGCAGACACCAAAGAGCAGAAGAAAGAATGAACAGGAAGATCGCAGAGCCAGATTCTGTTAGTGTGGTTGCCGCCAAGTGTTTGTGAGTCTGTGCGTGTGTGTGTGTGTGTGTGTGTGTGTGTGTGTGCCCATCCTGCTGTGTTTATGCATCATTAGCAGCTTTGATTACCAGAAGCAAAGCAAAAGAGGCCCTTTTTTTTTTTTTTTAAAGTACCCACGGGTGTGATTATGGAGCGCCTCAGATGTTCTTTTTGCCGAAGGTTGTGTTGCTGCTAGACATTTAAAAAAAAAAAAAAAAAAAAAAAAAAAGCAGTGTGTGTTTGTGTGTGAGTGTGCCAACTGGCCGATACACAAGAACGTCCATGTATAGCGTGCGCCTTTTCACTCGACAACACAAACGGGATAATCTGAGGCCCTTCACACACCCACATTCCTTGTCCCAAACCCCACCCTTGTCTGAGCCCCCCCCCCCCCAACCCCTCTCATCCTTCCACTAACCACTTGTCCCAGCCCGGACCACTGAAAATGGGCCAACCAGTCACCACGGGGCAGCCAGAGTGCATTTAGCATGACAAAAGAAAAGTGGCCATTTGTGTCTGTTGTGTCAACCTGCATATATTACACAGCGCGTTCCAAAAAAGAGCTCGGAAAATGAAACGAATTAGGCTGCATGTCGACAAATCGCTGTGTTTTTATTGACTTTGCTCCAAAATGCACTCTTGTTTGACTGTGTTCAAGCATATTCCATCTTTTCATCACTACCAAAAGACATTCTTCACCCCGAAAACAAAGAGAGTATAACCTTAAACTAGCATTCAACTTCAACCTAAGTTCGTTTTGACACAATTTGAGAAAGAACCGGCTGTTATTAGACGATGAAATGATTTTTTTTTTTTTGGACACGCTTGTATGTGTGAATATGTGTGTGTTCTTGAGTCTTTACAAGTCAAGGAAGTCACTGTAGCCAGGAAATTTGTTTCATGTGCACTTGGAAGAGCTGATCTGTGTGTGCTTTTATTTCTTTTTCTTTTCTTTACAAGTGCAGATGAAACACTTGGACACTCTAAAGCTTGCAAAAAGCTTTTGCGAGCTTCTCAGACGAGGCAGTAAAAAGAAACGTGCAACATCTCGGATGCCCGTGTCACATGTTTGGCTACTAGCAACTCGTAACTGCTGATGCCTTTTCCACATTGTTTTTTATTTGATTGTCTTTTTTTTGGGCGGTGCGACTGCCACCTGCTCTTTCAGACGCAAGGGTCCTCGCGTTGGATGGGAGAGGCATTCCCCTCGTGCCGCGACACATGCTTAAGCAATTATTAGGCACCGCAAAGAGGGGGCGAGATAGCGCGCCTTTGACAACAGGTGAAGTGGAGCGATGGAGCGGAGCCAAACTTTGGAAATTCTTCAAGAAAGAGGGGTGAAAGGAAGGCTACCGGCGATTACAAAGCAAAAGGGCAGGCCAACAACAAGCCAACTGCGAAATCCCACTTCCCCTATTAGTAGCTGATAGGATCCTATACAAGCACAACAAATTAAAACGGGATCAAACGTGATTTAGAGTGTAGCCTATAGGTCAAGGAACTACAGAAACCGAACGTGTTTGGCTGTCCTGGCTGCTCAGCACAATATGGGCCAAACCATTTTGCAATATTAACAATATAAATTAGAGGAAATTGAGTTTTCTTCAACTGTAGAAGTGTCTGAACATTTGAATAGGAGTATTCTGTGCGGGGGCGAGTGGGTCGATTGTTTAGCACGTCTGTCCCGCAGTCAAGAGGTTGTGGGTTTGAATCCCAGGTCGTCTTGTGTGGGTTGTTTCCTCCTCCATAAACAAAAAATAAATGTTAGGTTCATTAAGGACTCTAAATTGTCCATAGGTGTGAATGCTTGTTTGTCTGTCAGTGCCCTGACGACCATTGGCTGGCGACCAGTCCAGGGTGTACCCAACCTTTCGCCCAACGTCAGCTGGCATACGCTCCATCTTACCCACAGTCATAATGAGAACAAGTGCAATTAAAATAATAATACAAACAAAAAATAACTAAAAAACAGTGGCTATTCTGTGTTCAATTTAAATTAGTTCCAGGTTCAATTTGGTCTGACGTCACAGATCCTGAGCCCGCATCCATCCATCCTTTCATTTTTCTCTAATGCTTGCCCTCTTTTGGGTGGCGGGTGAGCTGGAGCTTGTCCCAGCTGGCAAAAGTGGGGATGACCAAGGTTGAGGGGGGCACAGGGAGGTTGCAAGCGGTAAAGGGCAGGTGACAACACTTCAAAACATTTATGCGAGGGAAGCAGCCTATATAAAGTGAATGTGAATGCGTTGACAGCGTAGTATAGAAAAGCCCACTGTGCATTATTTACTCTGTATTTTTGAGGTTCTGTTGCCCTGGAGCTCCACGATAAGATGTTACGGCACATTAAATTGGAAGATAACCAGCAATACTTTCAGAAAAGATAAGCCTTTTGATTGACAGCCGTTGCAAACCATGGAAGTAAGTGTTAACGCAACTTAGAGGTGGGGGGGGGGAAAAAGAAGTGATAAATACAATAGCAGTTATTTAGGACTTAATTAAAGTTGTGCACTCACCAAGTAGAAGACACAAGATGTCCAGTGCAACTAGAAGCTTCCTCTTGGTGTTGTCGACACCGTTGTTGTTGTTGTTTAACGTGGAGCTTCCCCCGTTCCTTGTCTCTTGGGCCATGGCTTTCTCATACATGTAGTTTTGCATTGGACAACTCCGCCCGTTTCGGCTCCGAATCCCACAGGCGCGCGCGTTCACCGGGCAGGACTGTCACTTCTTCAAAGAAAAAGAAATACATAAAAAAGACAAAAAAAAGTCTCAAAAGTGGAGAGTTTGGGGGCGGCAACTATTAAATGAATGGCAGCCAAGCGTCACTTTGCAGCTCTATAAAGAAATGTAGCGCACATCGACAGACGCTCTTGTTATATCTTCACCCTTTTACTCTTCCTCCTCCTCCTCTTCCTCCCCCTGCTCTCTCTTCTCTCTCTCTCTCTCTCTCTCTCTTCAAGTTCCCCCAGCAGACTGTCCACAAGGCTCAGCCCTCAAGCGCCTCCATCCCAGCATGGAAAACTTTTTTTTTTTTTTTTTTTTTTGTTGTCGTTCCTCTTCCCAGCCAGGATCGAGGAGCCCCGGATAGCGAAACGAGTCCACTGCTGCCCCCGGTGGTTACGTTCAGTACAACAGGCGCACCAGAGCGCTTCCGTCTGGAGGGAAAAAAAACAAAAAAAACAAAAACAAAACAAATACGTTTTGCGCCCCACTCGTCGGGCAAAAATGTAATAACGCTGTATTTAAAACACGTTAACCCGCTGTGGAAGTGATTCTCAAACCTTTTACACAAAATACCACCTTAAAAAAAATAAAAATAAAAGTATTACCACTCCAAGTACCACAATCATGACCGACCTTAAAATACGGTTGCATGGTAGGCCCAAGTGTTCATCAAAAACGAGACAGAGGTCTTATTGTAAGAGGGTTTATTTTGACATTGATGTATATCTAAATTGGAGGATTAGAGTAAAGGAATTGTATTGGCGGAAGGATATGGGGTGATAGGACCAGGGTGTAAAAAAAACCCAACTTCAATACTCGTTCAATTAAAATGTATTGCACATTGAATCAAAATTGTACCGAAATAAATGTTTAGAAACAACCAGTTCTTCAAGATTAAATTTCAAAGTTAAATACAACTGAACTGTGCGGTTGTTCTCTTGCAAGGCACTTGAGGGAGCACACAGGTCGCGAATCGCTGCTGTATTGAAAGCCGTTTGAGCATTTATTCGATGTCCTTGATGTCCAGTTTAAGGTCCATTTCCTCGTCCGCTCTTAGTCCTCACTAGTAAGACAATTCAGAGCGCGAGTGGAATGACTAGGTGCACTAGTAAAATGACTGCTTCTGACGAGTCGCATTTTTTCAACAACTGCCTATTAAATGACATTTCTGCATACTAGTAGGACAACTACTTTATATGTCACTATTGAGAACTACTATGTAGTGGGTATCTTGTTGATACTGCAGGAGTCCAGGAGGCTACTAGTTTTTTACACCTGCCTACCTTTTGGGCATTGTAGTGTTAATCATGCAGTGCAGTAGTTTACTCGTAAGGTTTAATTGCGCACTTGCAGGCCAAAAGTGGCACTAAGTAGCAGGTTATTATTATTAATTTTTTTTTACTAGTAAGACACAGTTGTTCTACTAGTGCGCCATTGTCGTTCTTCCAGTGCACTGAGTTGTCTTACTAGTGAAGACAAAGAGCATATTTGTACATAGTAGTACATGGGACCTTAACCCTTACTAGGAGTTTGGATCAAATTTGACTCATTTATAAATGTAATTCTTTCACCCTGAAATTTTACGACTTTTCCTAAACCTAAAGCAAAGTGCAAAGAAAATGATCAGTATGTAAGGGTGTGGATATCAATGACATCAAATAAGTACTGTAAATGTTCAAACGGGTTTCCATGATGGTACTACTAGTGTAGGCCTATACTGCCATCTAGTGGCTACAAGCCCAAATGACCCCCTCAACCCCAACACGAATCGTGCGCGGGATTGGGTTTACCAGCGCGGACAGTGAATTGGTCGTGGTCACTGTTACAGAATGTTACTGTCCAATATTACGTTTTTTTTTTTTTTTTTAATGTGTGTATGTGGGGACGAACGTTTGTTTTTAAGAGTGTAAGTGAACGCGGTGAACTTGCTGGAAAGGCAACGACGTCTTAGCAGCAGCCGGTGCGTCCGCTGATGGTCACCTTTAAAACCGAGGGAGGCGGGGTCATCCGTTGAAGACACGAAGCGCTCACCCCTCCGCGCGCCCCGCCGCTGCTTGACAGACGAGCTGAGCACACCCCACTCTCACCCACTCGGATCTCCGGCGAACGGAGAAGATGGCAGAGCGGCAACAGCAGAAGCACGAAGGCAGGGTTAAGATCGGCCATTACATCCTCGGCGACACGCTCGGAGTGGGGACCTTCGGCAAAGTAAAGAGTTAAGTGCTGTTTATTATTAGCGTGTTTATGTTGGTGTGCGTTTCGGTTGGGAAGTAGTTGACGTGAACCCCCCCCCATACCCCCCCCCCCCCCCTCCCCCTTTTTGGACGCGTAGAATCGAAGTTAGCGATGGTTAGTTACTTTGCGTAACTACGCCGAGCAACGCTGGCGACGTAAGATTGCCAAAGCGTAAATACGTTTGGAGAATACGCTGGTTTGAAAGTCAAATTCTTCCACCCAAAAAACGACCACCATCAGTCGCTATCTATGGGGCAGGTGGATTAATCTGGACTCGCATATACCCGGATATAATTGGAAAAATGACACACGTATACTTGTATTACCAGCTTTATTAGTGTATATTGTCGTATTTTTTCCTAGCTAGCGCCTGCGTTGCGGTAAAGGACACCGGTTTAGCTTGTCTTTAACCCACCTTCTGTTTGAGATTAATTGGGTATAATATACGCGTCTCAAAGTCTAGCATCCCAGCGTGTTGGTGCTACATTAGCCATTTAAACGCCTTATAAATCCGGAGAGAAAAGCCACATAACACGTGTTAAATTACAGAAGGCGTAGCTACATTTGATTTCACGTCAGCTAGTTTTGACCACTTCGTGACCTTGTGACCTTCAACTTGTCAACTCTTGTCTAAATTCAGTGTAACGACACATTAATGTCACACGGAGCTCTAGCTACAATGTCATAAAACGTTCAGCAAGTTGTGTCATAAAATAAATACATTCTAACAAGATGTATTCCACCTAGTTTAATTAGAAAAATATAATCAAAGTGCTTGTTGCTTATTTGGCTACTAACAGTTAGCATACCCCCTTCAGCTTTTTGCGCTAATGCTTCACAAGTGATGCTTGGAAGTGCAGCTTTATAGGCACATAAATGATTTAAAAAAAAAAAAAAGTAGTGCAACAGGTTTCTAAAACAACCCATTTGCAACCCTTCTCCCCTTGGCACCCAAATACACTCTTCTGCAAATCTAAAATGTCATCTTGTTCCTCTGAAGTAGCAGAATAAGTATTCCAAAATAGAAAAAAAAACAAAAACCAGCTCTCATTATGATGCAACGCTGTTTTACACCACTGTAACGACATACGAATGTGTGTCAGAAAACATCCAGGACTGTCACAAAACACAAACTATGATTTTTCCCGTCAGTATGGGCCAGACAATCAATCAGCACATCTGCAAAGAGATCCTTGTGCATTTACGAGAAGTGATGAGAGTTGTGGCAGGACAGTTTGTGGCTCCGCCACCATGACAACGCCCTGAGCATCTGAGAGTTCCTGGCTGAGAGGAACATCGCTCTTCCGACACTACCTCCCGACTCACCCGACCTGGCTCCGTGTGATTTTCTTTCCCAAACTCCCAATCGATGCTACTTTGACTAGTAACTATTTTAATATGCCTACACATAACTAAGTACAAGTTTGAGCCGCTAAAATATATCCGCTTAAAGCAGTGGTGTCCAAACTATGACCTGGGGGCCATTTGTGACTCACTGTACAATTTTCAGTGGCCCGCGGCATATCCTAAAAATGACATTTGACATGGCCCGCAATACTAGATTAAAAAAAAAAAAAGGTGGAGGTGAGCAGCACGAGAAATGTGGGTTTTGAAAAAAATGGGTGAGTTGATAACACTGATGAATAAACATAATTCAGTTTTAGAAGAAAATATGGTTCCCTCCACTTTGCTCCATGTCAACACGCGATTTTCGAACATATCATATTAATGATGCTCAAGTAACTGCTTTGAAAAATTCATGAAAAATGGTCAGTTTACTATAGATTGCCCTTGTTTTGGTTCTAAATGCACAAATTTGGCCCTATTATCGGTATGTGAACCCTGCTTTATCATTGTCGGCCTGACCGTTTTCCGAGCAGATCACGGAGAAAAAATCACTCTTAACACCACCGGATAATTATCCTGTGGTGTAAAAAAAAAATACGACATTGTCGGCCTGACCGTTTTCCGAGCAGATCACGGAGAAAAAATCACTCTTAACACCACCGGATAATTATCCTGTGGTGTAAAAAAAAAATACGACAAAACACGTCAAAATACCTGAAAGATAACCTTTCAGAGACATCAGATAATCGGGCCTTTGCTGAATATGATAAGCCAGGAAACATCTTCAAATTTGACCCACTTGTTGGTATGTGTACACCTTGATTTAGCCCTAACGTGCGCCCGTTTTGTATATTGTTTCCTTAGTCGGGGAGCACCAGTTGACGGGCCATAAAGTGGCGGTGAAGATCCTGAACAGGCAGAAGATACGCAGCCTGGATGTGGTGGGCAAAATCAAACGGGAGATCCAGAATCTCAAACTATTTAGGCACCCGCACATCATCAAGCTGTGAGAACCTCTCTTTTTTACTGGTCTGTTGTGGCATTTGCTCTGCTCGTTGCTGTTCGTCTACCACAGCTGCACCACACTGAGCATGCCCGACAGGCTCACAGAAGGTAGAACAAATGCAGACAAGCCTGCTCAAGTTAAAATGGCAAGCACTCATTGCATGGCTAAATCCTCACCAAGGAGTCTTGGCGCCGCTTGTATTTTCCCTTTGACCTTGCCTGCTTCCTCTCCCTCCGGTTCTCACACTCTCCTTCTGGCAAACTGCGTCTCGACAAGTTCTGTGTTATTTTTAGGACCCGCTCTGAGGGTCAGCCCTCCGTCACACTGCAAGTTATGGCACATATGCTATCTCTTGAGGTAGTACGCTGTGGATCACTGCCACAGACGTATAAAGTACGCACACAAACACACTTTTACAAGAGGCTTCTGGCATTGGGCGACGTGAAATGAACCCGCAGACGGTGATAAAGGGCCAAATCTCCCAGGAGTAGCCATTCATGACACTTTTTTTTCCGTCTAATAATCATCACTCAGCAGTCATATACTGTGTCAGTGGCCCTGCCTCGCTCTTTTTGACTCAGAGTAGATGATCAGACAGGAGCCTTGTATCAAAGTTTTTCCAGTTTTATAAACCCAATAGGCTCACAACATGAGGTAGAATTACGTGTTTGTGTTTCAGATACCAAGTGATAAGCACACCAACAGATTTCTTCATGGTCATGGAATATGTGTCTGGTGGAGAGCTCTTTGACTACATCTGTAAACATGGACGGGTAAGAGTTGATTTATTTATTCACTGGAAGTACACTTAAGGTAGAATGCGGTTGTTTCCGCCTTTACGAAGATAATAATGCTTGAATAATAAAGCCCAAACATGATAATGCATTCTAAATAACACTTTGTAAATCCCTCCTTCTTTATTTGTTTCCCTTCTCCTTCATCTGCCAGGTGGAGGACACGGAGGCTCGCCGCCTTTTCCAGCAGATTATCTCGGCCGTGGACTACTGCCACAGACACATGGTGGTCCACAGAGACCTCAAGCCCGAGAACGTCCTGCTGGATGCCAGCAAGAACGCCAAGATCGCTGACTTTGGTAAGGTTACCTGAGCGGAAATCCTTAAAGCTAGCCAATTTGTCCGAGGTGAAGTTTCTCAGCGAAAGTCATATTAAATGCCGAGTCATTTTGTGTCACTCGGTGCCACTTTGGTCAATCAGTAGCCAGCCACCTGTCGCATGATACAGCACCTCCTTCCCGAACACAGACAGAATGGTAGGACGGGGACAGGGACCAAGCCCTGTCGCGAATAGCGAAAATCCGCGAGTAACGGATGCCCACCCTTAAAGGTTAATTGCCTATAGATTCCACAAAATGACAGCAAAACACTTTTTCTATTAGACAAGGCTACGGCCTGAGTAAATGAAGCTAATCCCCTCATTTCAAACAGAGCTCCTTGGCCCCAACAAGCCAAAACATGGCGCAAAAGCAATATTTTGAAATTATACACGGCTTTAACATGAGCACCAAAAAGCAATTAGGAGAGTTTTTCAGCAAATAACGAAGACTAGGTTCCCCCAAAAGATCAGCCAAATTCCCAAAGGTCAAAATGCGATTATGTGTCCACTGATTTATAACCACTTGTGTGTCATTAGGGATATCTGGTGTGCTGAAGGAATTTGTCCATTGTTATTGACAAATGCAAATCATGTATCTTTGTTCTTTTATCTATACCAGTGAGGTACAGTGACAGGTAGAACAATGAACTGTTATTCCACTAGATGGCAGAAGATAACGATAACATGTTTATCCACCTGTTGCCATTCACGCAACAAACAAATAGCTTTGTGTTCAACTAGTACAACTTTGTGTCTTCCGACTTACAGTTCATACAATTTCCCTGTATCTGACCACAAAGAGGGTCAATACGGTTTCCAAAACACTCCTGCCAGCAGTAGGGGTGTGAAGGGTTGCCTAGCAACGGGCAGGTCTCGTATTAGCTCTGGCAAGACGCCTTGAGGCTCAGTGTCATCCGATAGGAAGGGAACTAGGGGTGGGCCGGGGGGTAGACACTCAGGGGGTGTGTTTTGTTGGAGAGCAGATTGGCAAGCAGTTGGTGGGAGTGTTAAGGACACCGGGGATGAAAGATAAAGGAAAGGTCAGCACGTAGCGGGGTGTCTGGTGTCCGAGTATTAGGGGAAGGCCCTGACAGGCACAGGGAGCGTCATCTCATTAGGTGAGCTTTGTTGCTCGGAGCTTAGAGACTTGGCGGGTAAAGCGGGATAAAGATATCAGCGTGCTCTTTCACCGGTCTGTCTCAAAAACATTGCCTTTTCACAAAGATTGCAATGCTTACTTTTAGGGACGTGTTCATTTACTGTATGTTAATCAAAACTTTTGCTACACCAACAGGGACAATTTCTGGAAATGTTTTAATGGTTTGTTTACAAATAGTTGGGTCTCTGTATTGCCTGCCCACGCATGGAATGTGAAATTAAACAACCAAGTTATTTATCTATTTCTGAAAATGTGTCAGTGTTCCCCCGCATAGTTTCTCCACCCATGAGATTAGCAGCTAGGATGGGTGAAAATCCAGAGCCACTTTTAAGTGATGACCAGAGGCTGACCACCGACTACTCTGTCTGAATTAGCTTTACATACAGTAAGGTTACTTTTAACCTTACTTTTTTATCTTTTAAAATTTTGGGTAAAACACAGATGATGATGTCATGTCTTTGAAAGTTTCAGATTGGCCTATTGACACAGCTGGGAATGTACAGTATTTGAAGGCACACCTGGAACACACTGCTTCTTTGTGTAACATCATGGAAGTAAAGTCAAAAGAAATCAGCCAATATATCAGGAAGCGAATTGTGGACTTGCACAAGTCTGGTTCATCCTTGGGTGCAATTTCCAGATGCCTGAAGGTGCCGCGTTCATCTGTTCATAAATATTATATGCAAGTATAAACACCATGGGAATCTTCAGTGGGTTAAGCCATCATAGAGTACCTCTCAGGTCAGAGATAGTTTCTGTCTGACAATGACCTGAAGCACACTGCCAATCTACAGAGTGTAGTGTCTTAAGTGCTACCTCCACAAATTAAAATGCTCTTTGTGGGGGTACTTGTTTCCCTCTGTGCTCCGCTTGCTTGTTCGTTCACTCTCCTTGCTCCATCCCCCGTCGTCATGGTAAAAACGTCGCTATTGGCCCAGAAACATATGGGACGAGGTGGCCAATCTCGCTTGCTTGTCTGTCGCCATACGTTCCACAATCACAACGATCATTTATTGATTTTCTGGCGGTATCACTTACTCAACCTTGTTGTCTTTGTAAAGGCTGACATTTTTTGAGACAGCTCCTAAAGGTGGTCAGTGATATATGTGCACTATTGTGTGTGTTTCATCCGGCTGACAGGTCTGTCGAACATGATGTCTGACGGTGAGTTCCTGAGGACGAGCTGTGGTTCGCCCAACTACGCCGCCCCAGAAGTCATTTCGGGAAGGTGTGTCTCTGTGGGTCTGTGCGTGTGTGTGTGTGTGTTATTTTTCCTGCCTGATTAGTGCCACCATTAGTTGTTTCAGGGGTTCTCACACTTTTTACTCGGCTTTACACGATCAGGATTTTTGGGGCCGATCAGCGAATTTAAAAAAACGATAACCAATCCGATCACACGATGGAGCAATGTGTCTATTTAAAGCACCTGTTCATTTACTCTATATACTTGTGTACTCAATTGCTCAAAACATTGTATTTACAGTAAATCATGTATCTTTGTTCCTCTATTTATGCCAGTGAGACATAGTGACAGACAGAACAAATGAATGGTCTTCTATTAGACGGCAGGAAGTACATACAATAATGAATGTATCCACTTTTGGGACATTTTTGTTTAGTGGTGTGCCGTGAGATTGTTCAATTGTAAAATATGTTCCATGGCTCCATAAAGGTTGGAAATCACTGCTCTAGTCAGATCGTGTTTTCTAATCAGTCAGGTCAAACCAACATTACAACGTGACAGAAATAATGGGTGCTAACTTACTGTAATTAAATTACTTTTTTGTAATTAAGTTACTTTATCCACACCGAAACTTTAGAGCATGATTCGACAGAACGGCGGCATGTTTACGTACAAACGTTAGTGCTAGCACTAGCTTGCGAGGGTACATAACATTTTTGTTGCCTACTTACGAGCCGTATCGTATTAAAAGTACGTGAACATACTTCAAGCAAGCCTTAAACGAACGTCCTCTCCTGTCCTGAGCACCGGTGACCACCAACACACGTTTTTCCCCATTTTGTCCTTATAATACAGTCGGCGCGATCCACTCTTGTTGTCGTCGCCACGGTAACGAGTGTATCCGGTCGCATTTGAGTTGACAAGATAAAGCTCAATGATCGTAAAAACCGGCATGCGTTGGTATCGGAATACAAGATTTTATTGCAGTAGTCTGCCATAGTGCAATCGTGAAAGAGCAAATTTGTCTTGTAGTCTGATCCGGCCGGGCATTACGTGTTGTCTGTCCCACACCGCCGACCTGTTTTTTTTTTTTTTTAAATAACTTTATTGGCCATCAGATATTTACAGTACTACGTCAAAAGGCACGCGACAAGGCTAAAAATAAACTGGCTTTTGGATTCAAATATACTGTGCACGATGGCGACGCGGAGTAAATTTCTTTTGCGGAGTCACTGATCGGATCGGCGAATTATGACATTAAAGCCAATCAGCCGATCAGCATAAAATGCTAATTATCGGCCGATGCCGATCAGGCCGATAAAATCGGTGTAAAGTCTTTTAAAGTAAAGTAAAGTTTTCACAGGGGAAAGGTTTTCCCAAGGGTCCCCCTCATGATGCCAATTAAACATGACTACCCTAGATGCCATAAGAATGACAAAGTTGCCAATTTTTGAGAAAAAACTTAAAATGAAATGATAAATTCATATTTGTTTTAAGAAAAACTGTTGTGAGAATACAGTCATACAGTCACAAGTCTTTAATTGTTACAAGAACAAAGATGTACTTTGTCGGGTTAAAAAGTCCTAATCCGATGAGAATAATGTTGTATTTTTTCAAAATTAAATCAGACTATTATGATATTAAAATCAAAGTTTAATGAGGGAAGAAAATCATACTTTTTAACATTTCAAAAATACTTTCCAACTTTATTCTCGTAATACTATGCTTTTTATTTTGGAAAGGATGCTGTTATAATTATTTAAGAAAAAATAAGACTAAATTCTCAAAAAAAATATGCTTTTTCTTCTTGTAAAATAGGACTGTATTCCTGTAGTAATACACTTTTATTTCAAAAAAAAACTGCTTTATTCAACGCATGGTTGTCAGATTTATATGATGATACGTTTCAATCATCAAAGGTTTTTTTTTGGGGGGGGGGGGCTCCAAAAGTAGGGACGGAGGAGTAATTGGTTTATTATTTTTGTTTAAATGGCACACTGGTCCCAGTATGTAAGTACACACATTTTATTTTTAAATAATTTATTACCAATTGTTTTAAGCTGTGGCTCTCTGACCCCTCAGGGGCCTCGGGACCCCCTTTCAAAACCATTGGCTTAGTTAACTGTTTCATCCATTTCACTATTAGCGAAACTGATAAAGGCTGTAATTAATGCTCTTAACCTGTGTTAGTTATTGGCCTACATACTGTAAGTAAGAACGTACTATCACACCTTGTAATCAGGCTGTACGCAGGCCCGGAGGTGGACATCTGGAGCTGCGGCGTGATTCTTTACGCGCTGCTGTGCGGCACGCTGCCCTTCGACGACGAGCACGTGCCCACGCTGTTCAAAAAGATCCGAGGGGGCGTGTTCTACATCCCCGAGTACCTGACGCGCTCAGTGGCCTCGCTGCTGATGCACATGCTGCAGGTGGACCCTCTGAAGAGAGCCACCATCAAGGACATCAGGTGGAGAGCCGATTGGGGTGGCGAAAGTCTAAATTGTCTGTGGGTTTGAATTTGAGTGTGAATGGATGTCTACAATATGTTCCCTACGATTGGCTGGTGACCAGTTTGGGGTGTTAATTAGGGTTAGAAGGATTCATTTACTAGTATGGCCCATCTGTCCATTTTGAGCACAAAAGTTTGCCCACCACTTCCCGAAGAATATTAGTTCATTCAGTGCATTTTCAACATGAACTAATATGCACGCAACGTGACCGGCTTTGTCCTCCTCCCAGGGAGCACGAGTGGTTCAAACAAGATCTGCCGGGCTACCTGTTCCCGGAGGACCCGTCGTACGACACCACAGTCTTGGACGAGGAGGCCGTCAAAGAAGTGTGCGATAAGTTCGAGTGCAACGAGTCCGAGGTGGTCTCCAGCCTCTTCAGCGGTGATCCTCAGGTATCGCCCAGACAGATAACAGTCGGCATTTATTTCCCATCATCTGTGGATGCATACAAGAATTGTACAAGCACAGCTCAATACATTTGAATTTCGCCAATTCAATAAGTAAAACTCAAAATGTGACGGGAACGTAAAGAGAGGTCAATTCCTACCTACCTAAAACCTATATAAAAAAAAAGTTATGAAATGTTTCTCTGTGTAGTGAATCTATATGAGTTTTACTTTGTGAATTGAACTACTTAACTACAGTATGTAGCGTTTGTTCCCATCTTCATGGTCCTCGTCCCCGTGTCCGCGCAGGACCAGCTTGCGGTGGCCTATCACCTCATCATAGACAACCGGCGCATCATGACGCAGGCCAGCGAGTTCTACCTGGCCTCCAGTCCGCCGCAAGGCTCCTTCATCGAGGAGGGCATGCCGCTGCCGCCGGGGATCAAGCCGCACCCGGAGCGGATGCCGCCGCTGCTGGCTGACAGCCCCAAGGCGCGCTGCCCCCTGGACGCCCTCAACACTACCCGACCCAAGCCGCTCGCCGTCAAGAAGGCCAAGTGGCACTTGGGCATCCGGAGCCAGAGCCGGCCCTACGACATCATGGCCGAGGTCTACAGGGCCATGAAGCACCTGGGTTTTGACTGGAAGGTGAGTGGGCATGTTTAATACAGGGGTGGGCAAGCTTTTGTGCCACATTTGCTTTGAAAACACACGGATGGGCCATTGAGGAGATACATTAATTAAAAAACAAATCTCAATCAAATCTCTCAATATGGGAAGAAATGGCTAAATTCGTTCAATGAACATTACAAGTCTCTTGATAAGGCGGGCCAGAGTTTGCCCACCCAATGACAACACAACTGTGCCTGTGCACTAGGTGGTGAACCCGTACCATCTGCGAGTGCGCAGGAAAAACCCAGTGACGGGCAACTTAGTGAAAATGAGCCTGCAGCTCTACCAGGTGGACAACAGGTCCTACCTCCTCGACTTCAAGAGCATCGACGGTTGGTGACGAACACAAAACTTGGGAACTCTTCACCACATATCGCCACTACCCGAGTGGATATTTTGGCGTTCGTTACCATGGAAACGCAGTAAAACGTAACTGACCCAACCTGTCCTCTGCGCCACAGATGACATCATCGAACCAGCAGGCTTCAAGTCAGGCTCGTCCACCCCTCAGCGGTCCGGCTCGACGGCGGGGCTACACCGGCAGCGCCTCAGCATCGACTCGGCGAGCCAGGCCGGTGAAATGCTTCAGCTCAGCTCGTCCCTGCCGGGTTCGCTGTACGGAAGTTCGCCAACGCTCGCCCCGCGCCAGGGCTCACACACCATGGACTTCTTCGAGATGTGTGCCAGTCTGATCACCAGTCTGGCTCGCTGAGAGGAGCTGACGTCAAGAAGGCGTGCGTGACAAAGAAGAAGAAGGAGGAAGACAATCGGAGTCTTGGCGTCAAAAGCAACCTGATATGGGGACAGGACGAAGGGGGAACCAGAAAGTCTTCAATCGGCAAGATGGCAAAGGTTAAAAAAACACCCACAACAACTGCTAGAACATCGCCGCCTACTGTAACGCTTCATCCTGACACTGATCAGAGGTCAGTTTGGAGTCTTGAGGGAGCACGTAGATGATTCATTTCTGCATCTATATGGAAAAGACTGTTATCTATGTCTACTATATTTATATCGCAGTCGCACGATGTTGCTGAACAAACAAAATCACATTATAAATGATTATTATTATTATCATTATCATTATGATTACTATTCAGGCGGCGACTGGGTAGCACTTCTGCCTGTCAGTTCTGAGGACCGGGGTTCAAATCCCGGCCCCGCCTGTGTGGAGTTTGCATGTTCTTCCCGTGCCTGCGTGGGTTTTCTGCAGGCACTCCGGTTTTCTCCCGCATCCCAAAAGCAAGCGTGGTGGGTTGATTGAAGACTCTAAATTGTCCGTAGGTGTGAATGTTTGCGCGAATGGTTGTTTGTTTGTATGTGCCCTGTGATTGGCTGGCGACCGCTTCGGGGTGCGTCCCGCCTCTCGCCTGGAAATAACGAGCTGGGATAGGCTCCAGCACGCCCGCGACCCTTGTGAGGATAAAGCGCTACAGACAATGGATGGATGGATGGATATTATTATTCAGATTGCTATTTATTTTTCTGGAGAGAGATTATTTTTAGGCATTGATTGCATTATTTAAAGGCATTTTATTCTGACTTGAACAGAGAGCAGACCTCATAGCACAGCAGGACAGTCGAATGTTCTGCTCGGAACTGACCAGTGCTGCATTTATGACACGGCACAGACGTGACATCTTGCCTTGCATTAGTAGCCTATTATACTGAACGGCGGAACCTCCGAAGCCCTCCTAAAACCTTTATTAACAGGACAGGCAATGTTTTAGTGACAAGTGACAAGTGAGTTATTTGAACAGTAACTCACACGAGTGTAAAATCAAATCAAATGCTATTTAGGGAGCACGCTCTCATCTAATCAAATCAAATCAACAAATAAGATAGATGCTAATGTTGAGAAACAACAAGGCACGCTTAACTTGAATGAAATGTAAAGAGCATATCATTCTTTAACAGTGCCACACGTGTAAGATCAAATGCTAAAACACCACTAGCTACAAGCTATCATTTCGAAAGAATAAAGCACTCTTTTAACGTGAATGAAGAATGAGGCGCATTTCATTCTTCAACTGGCACACAAGTTTAAGATCAAATCCAATAGTGTCAAATGGTAAAAGGCCACTAGGCGAGACAGCGGCGTTTGGAAAGAATTGAACACTCTTTAAACTTGAATTACAAATATGAAGCATGTCGTTCTTAAACAGTACGTGTCACAAAAATCAAATTGTGTGCAACACTAAGCCATAACCAGCTAGAAGCTAACGTAGCACCCTACATTGTCACTCAGCGCATCGCTTTACTTCATGGTAGATATTCTTCTCTTCTTCTCTTCCCTTCGTCCTTCAGACTTACTCCTTTGATGCTGTTTGAATTGAGGTCAAGTGAGATGCTCCACCAGCTCCGTTGGCCGAAATGAGTACGATATTTCACGGCTGCTCGCACACAGAATGTAATTAAAACAAACAATCAGAGTGGACAGATGGGGCGAGCTGTCACATGTGCCGTAAATCCGACAAAAAGAAATTCCTTTCTTCAAAGCCTGGAGAAGTAATGAAACTGTCAAAAGACACGTGGAGGGCTCCAACCTTTCATTGAATGCGTACACATTCAGTGCTGCCCTGCTATAGCAGATATCAGTGAATAATTGACGACCCACCACCAAATACGGTTTCTAATTGCCTATAAATGCCACAAGATGGCAACAAAGGGGACGTGAATTTGCCAAACCGTGAATATGCGGTGGTTCACTCTATATATTTTTAAATGTAACTTTAAAGAAGCACTTTGAGATGGTGTGTGTCTGTTTTGCACAACACACAATCCTTCCTCCGGCTGCCTTAAACTAATGCAAACGACGTGTGTGTGTGTGTGTGTGTTATGTGTTACGGGTTTATCACATCACATAGCATAACATTATTTTTATGAATGTAAAATATGGAAGAAAGTCTGCTCAAGTTGAATCCTCTTATTTTAGATAATGCACTGTTGTCTTCCTGCTGTTTTCAGTTAACCCATATGTTGTAACCGTTTCTTACCAACAAGGTGACCCGCTCGACACGTAATCATCTCACATTTATGTATTTTATTTAATAAGAAATAAAAAAAGGAACAAGGTGAGCAGAACAAGTTTAGGCCATGTCTACTGGTATTTATTTAAAAGTCACTCTAGGGTAATAATAATGTTTTAAAAAAGTCTGTTTGCACATAGCGGCACGGTGGCCGACTGGTTAGAGCGTCAGCCTCACAGTTCTGAGGTGCGGGGTTCAATCCCCGGCCCCGCCTGTGTGGAGTTTGCATGTTCTCCCCGTGCCTGCGTGGGTTTTCTCCGGGCACTCCGGTTTCCTCCCACATCCCAAAAACATGCATTGATTGGAGACTCTAAATTGCCCGTAGGTGTGAATGGTTGTTGGTTCCTATGTGCCCTGCGATTGGCTGGCAACCAGTTCAGGGTGTACCCCGCCTCCTGCCCGATGACAGCTGGGATAAGTGAGGAGAAGCGGCTCAGAAAATGGATGGATGGATGTTTGCACATAAAAATGCATTTGCAGCATGCCAAAAGCAACAGGTGGCGCCATAACACCATTTTGGCCAACCGAAATCCTCAATAAATTTAGATCTGGAAAAGGCAATAAACAAATCAATAATAATAAAAACATCTCCTTTGTGTTGCCTTTAATTACTTCTGAATATGACACTTAACACTAAAATTAATAGAAATAATGGAACACATTATGACATCATTTTTTTATGCAGTCAGTCAAAAATATACTGTATATAAATCGTGTTAGTATGGACTGGGTCTTTTAAAGGTGTATCACTCCCAAAATATCACAAGATTTTTCTTGATTTTTACATTACACGGGGGTGGTACAATTATTTTTGAGAATAATACCACAAGAAAAAAAGTCCTTGTGAGAGTAAACAACAAATAAGGAGAAACATGTTCATTAAAACAGATTTCAAACAATTTTTAACTATACAAATATGTTCAAATACTTCCAGAAAACGCAAAAATATCATGAGGAAAAAATGGTTCTCATGCAATAAAAATCACGTATTAAGTCGTAATTATGAATTTCCCTCTTTATTATCATAAACATTTTTGTGACATCACAGAAGATGTAATTATGATATGTTTTTGGTCTTTATTCTCATGAAATGACTTTGATTTTTACAGTGGTACCTTCACTTACAAGTGATCCAGCTTACGAGTTTTTCGAGGTACAAGCTTCCACTCCCTTTTTTTTTTTTTTTTTTTTTTTTTGCATTGACCTCTGTGTAAAAATGAGCGTGAGTTCGTGGCAGTGAACTCAACCCACTTCACAACGGGGAGTCAACAATTCTTCATAAAAGAGGTATCAAACTGTGTTAAGCCCACTCCCAGTCGAAGTTTATCGTCAAACTGAAAGAGAATTGCAGGCTGTGCATTCAAAACGATGACATCATTTTGCCTTAGGAAAGTCTGCTAGCTTAATTCAAAGACAAAATGCAAAATGCTATTGACAGGCTAATCAGTAGCATCAATGTTGCAGTCTAATAACCCTCGAAGCACTGGATATTGACAATACTCACAGGCATCTATTCTTTATCCTCTGCAAAAAAGAATTAGTGCAGTTTATTGAGTCAGTTGTAAAACGTGTATGTCTGTACTATACCGCCCCCTAGTGGCCAAGGCGCACAGACCAGAAGGCGCACAATGTGGTGCTGGAACTGATTAATGGCATTTCCATTCACTTCAAAAGTGAAGTGTTTTGAAGTTACAGGCGCAGTCCTGGAATGAATTAAACTCCAAAGTCAAGGCACCACTAGATTGCAAAAGTTGTTTATTTTTATCACAATAAGAATATTATAATTAGGATTGTTTTCTCCACGTCTGTACAATTACAACTTTTCTCCCTAATATTACGAGTTGTAATTATGACGTTCCCTTTATTCTCACAAATTAAAATGTAGACTTTTCTTCTTTATAGATATTGACTTTCATCCCGTAATTGCTTCATTTATTTGTTTTCGTAACCATTTGTATCGCTTACATGCAGCTCATAATAATAATGTGTCCTTTAAACACGTAAAACCCTTTACTGATCTTTTTGTCATTTGCGGCGCTCGACATATTGTACTCTTTTAGGCGGGGAAAGCACGCCCCCGCTGGAAGGCAGGTGCAACTGCACCCGCACGACACCAACAATAAATTAACAGTGTCAGCATTTTTTGCTTTGATGCTGTAGACAGCACTGTACATGACAATGTAAACTATTATAATGTGTGTCAAACTAGATGGAGGTACACAACGCAAACACACCCGTGTGTGTGTGTGTGTGTGTGTGTGTGTTGCTACCAGATTGTGGAGGCTTCGGATTGATCTCATCATGCATTGCGTGGAGTAGCTGTTAGGATTGTTTGCACTTTAAAGAGTATTTATTGAAAGCAAATAATGACAATAAACAAACGTACAAAAGGGAGATGTACTGTATTGTGTTTTGACTGATATTTTGTCACTTTGAGGGATGGAAGGTGCGTAAATAAAAGCGAGTACGATGATCTTTTTAGATGATTTGGTTTTAAAATCACCATTCACCATCTTAACGGAAGTGTTGTTGTATTTTTGCATATTCATAATAGCCTAAACATTAAGCTCACCTGAACAATCTAAACCGGCAATTTTGTTTAAGTGGTGTACATAACATTCCAATTATTGAGTTGATAATCCCCCTTTATGATCAAAGTTAGCAAAGACCTGATTGTTGAATTTCTCTAAAGGATTATCCAGTGTGATCATCGTGTGGTCTGGGGTACCCCACTTTACACACGTACCGATAATTGGACCTAATTTGATCATTTTTCCTTCCGATCAAAATCTGCAAATGCCTGCTTGTCGGTTGTCTCTGGAAGATTATCCTGAGTGATTATCCTGTGGTGGGGGTGTGTTAAAAGTGACTTTTCCACGATCTGCTCAGAAAAGGTCAGAAGCGACTATTGTAAATATTAACCTGTTCAATATTTACGATTGCAAATCGTTCTGTTTGTGGTGTGCTGTGCTGGTCATCCACAGTACACCACACACGATAAGAACAGTAGGCACGCTGTACATTTTTTGCTAATCGTGTGGGCTTTCTCACTATGTAAAAATTGCTTGTGTGTATAGCACACTTAAAGCTTCCTAATTGGCTATCGTTCTTTTTTTACGTCACATGGCTCAGCCAAATTTGGTGTTTCTGATTAACCCTGAAGGGTGGCTAACCTGATTAAGTTAAAAATCACTCTATTCACACCCCACACCACAGGATAATAATTCAGGATACATTTTCAGAGATATCAATTGCGCCTGTGTTTTGCAAGAGAGGAAAAATGCTCAAAGTTGTTTGTGTACCCCGCTTTAGCTCCGCGGTGTGCCTAATATTGTGGCCTAAGTGGATACACATCCGGAGGTGAGGCTAAAACAGTTTACAGATGACATTTGGCCAAATGTTAAGGGAGGAACATAGCAGCAAAGGATAATACCTAGTTATTATGATTATATCTTTTATATTTTCTCATAGGCTTAAACACTGCAAACTGGTAAATGCTAGACAGGGACCTGGAAGTTGATCCGATTGTGGTTATGTCGCACCCCCCCCCCCCCCGGGAATCAGCAGTTCAGAGTTCAAATTACCCGTCGTCTGGGTTCGCAACACAAAGAAGTCCAAAAAAAAAAAAAAAGGAAAAAAGGTCCACTATCAAATTCAAAATGATTCAAAAAAAATTTCAAAACAACTACCAAAACGCCAAAGGTGTCACAGTTTGAAGAAAGGTCACCCGCCTTACTGCAACACAAATCAAAAACAGAAAACACCTGAGATAGCATGTGCAAAAGTCAATACTGGTGGTTGTGACGCATGCTCACCCGTTTCCTTCTACTCGCTATCGTCGGCGTAGAGTTCTGGAGGAGGTAAAATGAGTAAATCTGGATCTTCAGGACCCTTTGGGTGAGGCCTGTGGCTACAAGAAAGCAGATATCTTTTTTTTAAAAAAAAAGGGTTGGAATTGACATCCTCAATGTAATCCATGATATATTATTGCATACTGAGTATGGCAGTGGCGGTTTCTGGCACGCGCGATATGTGAGGCCGCACAGGGCGGCATTGCTCGGAAATAATGTAACAATTCAATATTTATCAGAAAAGAAAGTTAGTTTTGGCAGAGACGCGAGGGGTCTGGGGTGGTGAGTGACTGAGACTACATTCCAATCTCCCTTCAATTGTTTTTGATTTGTGTTTTTGTCAAGCGAGGGTGGGGTACAAAAATGTCAATAAATAGTCCTAATCATGACATTTTGTATTGCATCTTTATCACTTATAATACAGTTTTGATACACAAGCATCGGATGTTAAGATTTTTATAACATTAGCCTAATAGCGCAATTGCCCAAGTCATTTACTGCCACAATGTAAGTCAAAAAAAAACAATGTACTTGAAAAATGTCGTTTTTTGTTTCGTTTCAAAAGTTTTTCACGGAAAATTACAACTTTATCTCTCTTGCTAAAGTCTTTTTCTTCTTTACCTTCAGCAAGTAGTAATGGACTTTTCTCTTAATTACTGACATAGTTAAAAAAAAAAATACAAAGGGCAAAAATACACGTCGACTGAATTTGAATATCCAACCCAGACTGAATAATAATTAACTAATTACGCTTTGTTCACTCCCGACACATTTTGCAACGCCTGACGTGACTCATATGTTCGTGCGTGTGCGTGTGCGCGCGTGACTTACGTGTGAACGGCGTGGCCGCTGCCAAGCACAGGCCCTGAGGAGCAAGCATGAGTGCATTATTTGGCAAGCGACACCCGACAAACACGCCAAGGAAAAAAGGACTTTTGTCAACGCAGCGATTCATTGAAGATCTCCCCCCTTTTTTCCCTTCCCAGATAGATGAATCTGAAATCATTATTGGTAGCTGATTGATCTTCTTTTGCTCGTTGTTTGGGTTATTGGAGTCGAATGTCAGCTTGGTAAATAAATACATAGTCATCTGGCTTGGCTGGCAAACCCGAACACGAAATGCTTGAAACCCTACTTTGAAACTCCAGCGCTTGTTTGAAATCCTAAACCTGGCTTGCAACCCTAATTTGATGTATTTTTTTTTTAAATTGTTTTAACTTGAAACCCTAACCCAACTTGAAACCTTTGATTGAAAACCAAACCCCGTCTTAAAACCATACCATTACATTGTATCTTAAAACCCTAACCATTTCTTGATACCCTTACTCCAAAACGCTAACCCTGATTTGAAATCCTAACCCCAATTTAAAGCCCTAACCCTGGTTTGAGAGCCAAACTTCAAACCCTGACTCTGGCTTGAAAGCTTGGCTACTCTTGGCTTGAAAAAGCCCAACCCAGTATTCAAATCATAATTTGACATTTAAACTTGAAACCCTAACGTTGGCTTCAAACCCTAACCGTAACTTGAAACCCTAACTTCAAACCCGAAGTCTGGCTTGAAACCCCGACACCAGCTTGGAACCCTAAGCCTATTTTAAAACCCTAAACTTGAAACCCATAAACCAGGCTTGAAAGCCTAACTTCAAGAAATGTATGTCAGAAAAAAAAAAAAAAAAAAATATCCTATTACTTTTGAGTCATCTCTTGTCTTTGCAATTAGAAAGTTCTCGTCGTCACAATTTCAAAAGGTGACTTGTTCTGAAGCAGGTGAAAACCCTATTGATTGTTTTACCCAAGACGTTTGTATAAAAACAGCCACCCACTTTTTGTGTTGTGCTGAAATCTGTACGAAGAGCGCTTTCCTCCCAGGGGATCTTCCCATCCGAGCGCTCCACCACAAACAAGATGGCCTTTCTCATGTTTTTCTTTTTTTTTTTGGCGCAGCACATCAAACTCTGGGAACTCTTCAAACAATCGCGAGTCGTCTATTCATCCAACTCAACTGAACCGCAAGCTGAAATGCATCTGAGGCAAAAGGGCCTCAGAGGTAAAAGGTCGCATTCAGTGCTCCTGGAGTCCGAATTTCTTCACATTCCAAAGTTTGTACTCTCCCAGCAAGAATTCTCTCAATTTTTTATTGACTCTTATTCCAGATGTTTTTGCTTCAGCGGGTACTATAGTCAATATTGTCCCAATCCAGTATTGGAGCTTTTTGACCCTTTCGGGCCACTGTACTTACACTGTATAATGTACTGTGATGAAATGCTTTTGATTTTGACTGAGGTGGTGCTGATGTTTGGGCTTGGGTTGTACAGAACATATTCCAAGCAATGCACCAGTCAAATGTATTGTTCTCAGGGAAAGAACTTTCATGAGTTTTAGTTATAACCCTGTTGCCAGATATTTCGTCGTGTAATCGCTGCTCCGATTACACAACGAAATATCTATAGGCTAATCGAGTCTAAAAATATTCGATAGTGACAGCCCTAATCATTAAACAAAGAACCATATTGATCTTTTCAAATAATCTCATTACTGATTTTGAACGCTCGCTTTTAGATATCATTGTTCTATGTGTAGAAACAAGCCTATCCATTTCATTGGGTAGGGCTCTGTTCTGAACCCTAGTCATGATTTTTCACAAATTGGAGAAAGATGCATTTTGAGGTACGACTTACTTGTTTCTGGTTCAGCGCGCCTCCTGTTTGAGAAAAAAAAAAAAAAAAAAAAAAGACAAAAACCCCAAAATGTGTTTCTTGTGCGATGTGATACACTGCAGTACGTTCGTTGTACATTATCGTGCATTAGGCCTACCTGGCAGGTGGTTGCACAGCATCGGGCGAATGGAAAAATGTAGCCAACTTTTGAAGTGCTTCATTATTGGCTCTGAAATATATATATATATATATATTGTACTATTATTATATATTATTATTGAAATACACACACAAAAGCATATCAATGGTTGTACGAATCAAACAAATGATAAATGATACTGGTCGGTCAGTGTAAACACGAGCGGTAAACTGACTGGACATTGGGGCCGCCGGCGCTGATGTCACTGCGACTGTGCTGGTGGGTAATGTTGAGGTCTGCGTTTCCTTTGCGGGAGTCAAAGATATACTGTCAGGAAACACTCGCTTTGACAGACCGCAAGCAAACGCAAAGCATGTCGGAAGCATGTTTTGGTCGTTTCTGGCGAGATGCAAAAGTGCAAAACTTTGATTTCTTTACATTCTCTTTTTCACTATGTCATTACTGTACTGTTTTTTCTTTTTAAAACAATAAAATAAAATACAATATTAAAGACTACTATTTTTCTTACTGCTAAACACATTACAAACATTTTTGTTGCGTTTTGGAGCAGGCTGGAATGGATGAATGGCATTTCCGTTCATCTCAAGACACCATTGTACACAGAAAAACAAGAATTATGAGTGATTGTTACCCATGTCTGGCATGGAGAGTGCGCGGTAGTGGCGCCTGCAGATGGCGAGATAATGGAGCATAGAGGAAAGAAATCGGTGAAAAGCAGTAACAACAACAACAAAACAAATTTAGCGTGAACTCACACTGAAGCGGCGTCCGTCGGAGAGGAGAGAGCCTCGTCGTCATCGCCGGTCCATTCCTCGCTGTCGTCCGAGACTAAAAACATCAAACTTGTTCCCAGTGACGCGAGATAATCAAGGCAAACAGCATGAAGAAGAAGACGAAGAAAACACTTACAACTCTCTGTTGATTGCGGGTAGTGGTTGGAAGTCCTGTTGGGGGAGGAAGGCGGAATCATTACAATCCAACAGAGATGATACAGAGACACTGGAGGCATCACAGAAAGGGATAGAAGTGGACTTTAAACGGTCTTAATGTTTACAACAAAGTGAACACTGGATATAAGAAGTCTACACACCCCTGTTCAAAAGACCTGTTTTTGTGATCTGAAAAAATGAGACCAAGATAAATCATCTGAAAACTCCCCCCCCCCCCATTACTGTATGTATTTGTACATGACACATGCACTGTACGGTTGTTTTCTCCTCACACACCTGATCCCCGTCGTGGTGATGTTCGCATCCATTGGGCTGCTCACGCGAGTGCCGGACGCTTTCCTTCCCAGTTCCAGCATCTCTTTGATATCCAGCTCCACATGGTCCACTGCCACGTAGCCGTCTTAAAAACAACAACAACAACAACAAAAAATGCAAGTTGCGATCAGGTGTTCCCTTTTGCATCTCGAAACATGCATACTTGAACGCGGCGTGACTCACAGTTGTTGCCGGAGTCCCTGGCCAACCATTTTCCTTTGGGGCAGTTGGTCGTGCGAATGATGCTGATGTTGTCGCCGCTCTGGACGGGCAGGTCGTCCTTGCGTCCTTTGGTTGTCACGGTGACCGTCGCGTGGTACATGGCCTCCTCGTAACCTGTGATCTGGAAGACATAATGTAAACACATTATACACATACATACATATATATATATATATATATATACAGGGGTGGGTGATAAGTGGGTATAGACTTTTTAAAGTAACTTGTTTTTACAGGTACCATGAATAATGGCAAATAATTTGAGTCAAGAACAAAGAAAGTGGATTGTAAAGCAATATTAGCTCCATCTTGCACGCGAAGTCGTCTTCTCCGAAATCTCAGCAGCGATGATGCAATATTTACGCAAATTCCGCTCACACCTGCAGGCTGAGTCGTCGGTCCGCCGGGAGGAATGAATCCCGACAGGTTTGTAGACCGACACATTACGTCCGCCCCGTTTCCCCTCCCGTCCGTCACTTCTTCTTCTTCTTCTGTCCCCGTGAACTCACCTTGTATTTCTTCTTCATCTCGTTCGCCCGCTTCTCCTGCTCCTTCTGCTCCTTCTTCTCGCGCTCTTGCTTTTCCTTCAGTTCTTTCCTCTCCTTTTCCAGCCTCTGCTTCTCTCGCTTCTTCAGCTCCTTGGCGTCGGGCACCTCCGCCACCGCAGCGGACTTCTTGTCGACTCTGCCCGCCGGAGTAAATTCAAATTCAATTAAAAAAAAATAATCAAATCAAAGATAAAACACAATAGAAAATAAATGTAATTATAATAAAATAAAATAAGAATAATGAAAAAAACCTTTATTCAGAAATTATAAATAATAAAATAATTTGAAATAGTATCGACTCAATGAAAAATAAAATGAAAATATTACAATAGCTAAAGATTAAAATACAGAAATAATAACAAAAGAAAAATACCAATAAAATAAAATGTAGACAAATACAACACAACTTACTATGTTCAAATAAAATGACAAAATATGAATTTTAAATACAAATAATAAAATTTAAATAAAATAATATCATAAGCATAAAATAATTTAAGAAATCGATAAAAAATAATACTAGCAAATAAGAATAAAACAAATTCAATTCAGGTCAATTCAATAATAAAAGTAAAATAGGAATAAATACAATAAAGTGACTTTTTTTAAAATAAATACATAGCACATGGGTTAATGTACAATTAAAATACTAATTAAATAATAATAAAATACAAAATAAAGATAATGAAATAAAATTCCAGTCATACTTTCCAAACCGGCCTGTCTTGTTATTCTCTTCATTCTGCAAAAAACACAGATAGCTTGATTCAGTCTACTCCTTATTGTGACACTCTCTGGCAGATAGTCATCCTTTTATAAACACATTCCACTTCACTTACAGATTCCTGGTTGGCCTCGGCATATGGATCTGGAGTAGAAGAGCCATTGCAGTGATTTAAATATGAATCAATGAAGCGATGCAGTGATACAACACTTTATGCCTATCAAGTGTCAGAATGGTAAGATACGATAGGATAGATGAACTCCACTTTATTGCAATCAAATAAACGCTCTAATCACAACACTCATAGTCCCTGAGGTAGGTATTACACACACACACACACACATATATATATATATATATATATATATATATATATATATATATATATATATATATATATATATATGCGCTCGGACAAAACTGTTGCTACCAATTAAAGTAAGAAAAGCCCATAATGGTCACAGAAATCAGGAAAATCCGATTGCTTTTGAATTGGGGATCTTTATCCAGGTTTGCACGTATTTAAAAGAGTTTGTGCCAGATGTAGCAAAGCAGCCCCAGAACATAACTGACACAGATCTTTCTGACACTGAACAGCACATATTGTTCCCGAATGCCTTGATCGCCTTGAAATTTCATTTCACCCTGCACAGACTCAAAACATCCAGCAAAGGCTGTTCCATGTTTCACAGCAGGTACAGTGTTGTGACTTTTGTCAGTGACCAATTCTGGTTTTCCTTTCTTGAAGAATTGGGTATACCAACAATTTTGTCTGTATTTACGAAACCGTCCCACACAACCATTACCCTGACAGTTTGAGTTCTTGGAGTTCTTACTCTTTGGAGGTCCTTTCCTTTTCTTCCCCACTTCAGTTTTTGCCTTCCCTTTAGCAGAGTACAAGTTCTCATAGTAGCTTCCCGTACCGGCGCCGTTGTGAGCTTGATGCCTTGCTTGGCAAATGGAAAACACAAAAACTCAAGACAATCCCTCGACCTCATAAACTTTTCTGTTGTGCATCTTACCCTGCCGTTGCTTGACCTTCCAGCGAGGTAGAGAAGGGGGAGTCTGCCAGATACAGGGGTGGCTGGTCCCGTAAATTGTCGGCAAACACAGGCAGTCCTTTGGGGCCGGTCAGCATTATACCGTTGCTGTATAACAGTGGAGGTTTGTTTCCGTCTGGAATATCTGGACCCGCGCAGTCCCCGTTGACCCCTTGTGACACTGTTAACTCCGGAGAAGGTGCACCTGGAGCCATACCCCCAAATGGTGGCTCATTGGTGGAGTTCATCTCTGGTAATTTGGAAGGCACTGGGATTGCTACAACATACATCAACATTAGAGAGCCGCTAATATAGGGTGTCCCGAGAAATGCACTCCGCAAAGAGTGAGTACATTTTTTGGAGGGCACCGTGTACATGTGTTTGGTTTCAAGTCCAACGGTGGTGACTTACCATTGTGTTGCATCGGAGGAGAAGGAGGGATGAAGTTGGGGATTTTGATGAGGGAAGGTTTGGCAGGCTTTTTTGGAGGAACCCCCAGACTAGCTCGGTCCAGGAGGACATTCCTGGGATGAGGAGGCAAGACATCCAGCAGAACGTCTTCTGTCCCTTCCTTGTATGTGTCCTCCAATGCTGGCAAGGCTTGCCCTGTGCACAGTTTTTACCGCGTTACTCCCAAAACCACTGGAATTTCAGGGTGGTATCTCTACGGACACGCCTGGCATCTGACAGCTGTGTCTCACTTTACTGATGCGGCGAATAGAATGCAGTCAGAGGAAGTCCAATGGTGGACGACCTGCTGGATAAGCTCATGGGAGTGACAGACTTCGATTTGTGAGGAAACCAAACCAGCTGAGAAAGTTGTTGAGAGGCAGCGCAAACTTTGGCCTTCTGGGAATGTTTATAGGTTCCACTTTGCAATAAAAAGGCTTTGGATGTGACGTTTACAAGATTTCTTCAGATTTCAAAACGGGAAAACCGAATTTGGGAAAATGTGTGCCGGATTTTAGGGTCCACCCAAGGTGAGAAAATCCTGTATGACCTGTGAGTTTTCCCAATTCCATAAATATTGTCACGACTGACTCAATATGTCTGCTGCAGTGTGACTTCTTATGAGGAAAAAGGCAGCAGATTTCAATCAATCTCAATCTTGTTCGCTGGAGAGGTTTCCCCGGTTGTCTGTTTACCACGAGACCTCGTGCAGATGTTCGCTACAAACCTGATACAGTAATCCCCCACTATTCGCGGGGGTTAAGGACTGAGCCCCGCAGCGAATAGTAAGTGACGTCCTTAAAATGTAAACATACCACCAACCATTATCCCAAAACAGTTTCATATCCTTTCAGTCATCTTACAATTGTACTCTTACAAATGAATGGCTTACAGATTGATTTCTAAAATGATCAAGAATTAGTTCCTCCCCGACATACACAGCTTCCTTCTCAGTCGTGATTTATCCCTTCTACATTCTTCCATGAAACCTTTGCATCTAAGAGGGCTAGGGCAGCATTTTGTGGCATATCGGGAAGCGCAGCAATAGTAGAGTCTTTCAGCGAATAGCTCGTGATGGGTTCCACAGATAAGAATATGAATGAGTGAATTTGAAAATTGTGAGCCAGAAATATGCAGTAATATACCGTACCCCAACGATAAGACGAGGCCAGTGATTGAGAGAAAGGTGATTGGCCATGACATACCAGGATCTATACTGTTGAGCTGTCTGGCCCGAGAGTTGAAGTCGATGGGTGGGAGGTCTGCGAGCAAACGGTTGGGGCTTTGAGGTAGGTGAACATCCTCGGGAGGCGGTGTACTGGAGATGGAACTGTTTTTCTGGGAGCTGAGAACAGAAATGTCAGTCGGCAGTGTTTATATTGTCAACCTCGTGACACATTGATGTAGAGATATGTCTTTTGTACTTGTGGTTTGGCTTCCTGCGAGCCTTCTGCAGAGCATTGAGGATCCTTTGGTCGGCTGCAGCGGTCCTCCTCCCTTGGCTCACGTCTTCCGCCCTCTCCAAGGCCGAGAGGGCTGAAGCGGAACCCTCAGCTGGGAGAGACGACAGGACAGACGGGGTCCGGGGATTCAGCAGTGCTGCTATACTGATAGCCGTTACGCTGCCCGGAACACCATATTTGGGCTTAGGAGATGACAGCGTAGGAGAGGGGACTTCAGATGGAGGGATGGAGATGGTCTGGTAGATGGACTGAGAGGTTTGCAGTAGGCTCATTTTACCTTGACCACCATTTGTGTAAACGGGGAGGGTAGCAGTTTCTATCTCCAGTGGAGTTTCACTCTCTGGCGACGGGAGGTGAGGAGCCGGAATATCAGGAATGAAGGAGGGCGGAGGGGTGAAGCCTGGGGAGACGGGTGTTGCGACATCAGAATCAGATAAGGATAAAATGTTTGGTGGAAGAATTTCTGGCTCTGGTTCTACATCGGCAAACTCAGGAGGTATTGGGATGAGAGGGGCGAGTCCAGGACCGTCCAAGGTGGGCGCGTCCAAGATGGGATCTGCTAGTACCTCGTCTGGATTAGTTTTCGCAGACCATTTTAAACCCAGGAAACCTTTCTTCTTGGAGTTCGAAACTTTAGGGAGAGCCGGGACTGATACCAACTCCGCGGTGGTCACCGGCGGGGGCTTCTTGTCTTTATCGCTGTCTTTCTTCAGCTTGTGAAACAGTGAATACTCATCGAGAGCCACCTTGCTTCCCTTGGTCATTTTGTCTTTGCCGGCCCGAAGATTCTCCTCGTTTTTATCCGTCGAGGTCGTCTTGATGAGAGGCTTCTTGCTCTCCTTCTTCTCATCCTTGAAGACCACCCTAGGAGGCATGACGGTCTTTTTGTCCAGGGTCCAGTTGATGGAGGTGATCAGGGAGGGGCGGGCCCCTGCCGGGAGGTACTGCGTGGGGCTGTGGGCAGGAGGGACCACCTTGGGTTTCTCCGGGAGGGTGGGTTTCATCCTGGGCCGACTCAGAAGAAATTGTTCCTCTTGGAACCTAGCCCTCAGGGCCTTGAAGTCCATCGTGTCCTCCTGGGGAAAAGATAACTGTAAAATATGAACCTTACTTGCAACAGCAAAAACTACAACAAAAATGTTGTAATGTGTATTGCCATCTGTAATGAGGAAAAATAGAAATCCATAATATTGTACTTCATAAAAACATACAGTGATGACATCATTAAATAGAATTCAAAACGTTATTGTCACACTGCATTTAATGAATGGCAATTGTGTTACTCTTTCTGGTGTGCTCGTCTTGGCCACCTGGAGGTAGTACACAACAGACTGACAAATACACCGTTCACTGAGATGCGCAACTCCTCTCAGTTCATCAGTATGGCGCTAATATTAGTGGTTCTTCGCACAGGATAAAGAATAGCGATGCCTGTGAGTACTGCTATGTTGTCTGCGTACATGTGCATTAGAATTACGCTAGCAGACTGAAAATCTAAGCTATGTGGTTGTTTTAAATGCACAAGGTGTCATTCGTCATTTTTATTTTATTTTTTTAAAGTTTGACAGTAAACCGCAACTGGGGTTGACAATAAACACCTTGAAGCCTTGCTCACTATTTTCCCAATTGCTGCTTATTGTGACGTGAGTTGAATTGAGTTGACGCCTACCATACAGCGCTCGTATCGCAAGTCTGCACTTGCAAGTCAAAGCAAAACGACGGTTTGTATCTCGGGAAATCAAGGCACCGCTGCCATCTCCGAGTCTCACTTTCACCACAACTTGGGAATCCCTGTCTTACAACATAGAAATCATTGCTTATACCTTTGATCTTTTCCCAAACTTTTTTAAACCTCGCACCCCCTTCAACATCCAGACTGAGGTGGCACACCCACTCTCCCCTGAACACACCCTAAAAATAACCACGTGACAAAATAATTACAAAACAAGCTAATACGCTACATATAGTGTCGATTTCATGCCACGCACACACCATTGTTTGGGAATCCATATTTCAAAGCATAGAAATTCGAGTTTCGAGCAGCCTTTCCCGAACCTTTTAAGACACACGCGCTCTTCGACACCCAGACCAAGGTGGGGCACCTCTTCGCAAACCCTCACAAAAAAACAGATACCACAGGCTTGAGTTAAGCTCAAATGGAATTTGGGGGCACAGTAACCATGTGACAAACTATCCTGTACATTGGCTTGTAGTCTATGACAGGTCGCGATGAGGACACATCGTTAAATCGTGTACCTGAGCCATCGCGTTTTGACGTCCTTCCAAAGTACGCACCATCGATCAGTCAACCAGGTTGGCCTCTCGTCTTCGGTAATGCCCCAACATATTGACCATTACATCAAAGTGACGACCACAGTAGGAAAACAAACAACTCTCATGTGTCAACCGCAATGGTTCCCATGGAGGAATGACAGCAAGTAGGAACACACACATGCACACACGCACACAAAACAGTCCCATCCCGTCAAACGGGTCCGCTTCAAGTCGGAGTCTCAAAAGAGTTTGGATGTTTTCTTTTCATCCTGGAGGAATGTCGCCCAGCAGGTGTGAGTCACTGTCGAGAAACCTTGCCACTGGTGCTGAAGTTGTGTGAATGTTTATTTTTATTTTTTTTCAACCAGTAAATGCAAATAACAAGAATATTGTTTTGAATATTTACGACAGATATTTATTTCTTGGTTGCACGTGTGTCGGTAATTTTAGCTGGGAAAAGTAGCAGACATTAAAAAACAGAAGGGGTTGGGTAACATTCCAGAATGGTAACACAGAAGACAATTATAACATGATAACATACATACAGTACATGACATACCTGCCACAAAAAAGACACTTTCTGGTTTATTGATGTCATAGTTTGCTTGAGTTTGACCTGTCCGAGGAACTTCGGCAACTCCATTTGTCGGCTTGAGGGACTTAATTTTTTTTTTTCTACATACACTGAACAAAAATATAAAGCCAAGACTTTTTGCTGCAATTTTTTTTCATAAACTGAAAACTGAAATCAAAATCTTTGTTAGTGACCTTTGTGGAGATGATCCCTCCAGCTCACACGTCCGCGATGTCAAGCTGCTGATTAGACAGCGTGATTACTGCACAAGTGTGCCTCGGCTGCCCACAATAAAAAGGCACTCTCAAATTTGCGGTTTTACTGTATTGCACACAGCGTTCGTAACTTTGAATGATCCTTTAGAATGGTGCAAATGATTGAGGTTCCTAATAAAATGTCAACGATATGAATGATTCAAAATTTGAAAATGGAAGATAGCTGTCATTGACAAGAATTCCACTTTCTATAGCGCTTGTCCTCATGAAGGTTTTCATTAATGTCGAGCATAATTTGCTGCTCTTTTGACACTTTTGTTTCAAGTGTACACATCACTTTAACTTTAAGCACAAATTACAGCCAACAAGGAATGTAATTGAGATGTGTTTATTTGGAACAGTAATACATGGTTGGTATATGGAAATTAAGAGCGAATCCAAACCTAAAAAAAAACAAACAAAAAAGTTAAATCAGCTAAAAACCCCAGTGTATAATGTTATATATTTATGAAGATAAAAATAATGTCAATTTACATTAAGAAACTTGTTAGTTGAGGTAAAATCTAGAAATGTTCCTGCTTTCTTTTGTGTGTGTAAATCTTTGCTCGCGCTTCTAGGACAGCATGTTAATCATCATCGTCATCGTCTGGGTCCCAAACAGCCGTGAAACAGGGAGTTGTTGGATGAAGACCATCATATGGTGTGTGGACTAGAATACAGTGCTACCTCTAAAGATGGATGTTGGGTAACCAATGGAAACAAAGGAAATAGAAATAAAGACTACAGACCCTCGCACCCACTTTTTATGGCAAAGCTTTGAAATCCTCATCAAATTTTGACACCATTCTTCATCAACATTATATGGCGTAAGTTAGAAAAGCTTGGCAATTTAGCATTGTCCGTCCGTCTGGTATACCTGTTTCCGATTGGGGCACATTTGGGCGAATTCCTTGGGAGGATTTCGTTCAAGCACAAGCCCTGGAATTTGCCCGAAATGGCTGCTTCAAACCAAAATGGCTGACTTCATGTTCAATTTCCTGTCTTGGTCCTAAAGACTTTTTCGTGTATCCTGTTATGATAGACACATCCACCGAATTTCGTGTCCTTAGGTGAAACTGGTGTCAGGGGCAAATTTTTTCCAACTTTCCAGGGGGCGTTACTGAGTGACAATTGGCTGCTTCCAACCATAATGGCGGACTTTCTGTTCAATTTAGAGCATTGGTCCTTGAGACCACCAGGACACCAGGATACATGCAATTATAAATATTAGTGAATTTTCAGGCATGGTGCCACTGCCAAAATGGCCTTAACTTTCATGGAAATGTAAATAGAAGTTAAAAAACACATTCGCTGCCATTGACGGCTTTGGAAGTCAAATATCCATGTTAACTGTGAAGTTTTAACTGCAAAATGTTAAAAACAACTTAAATGTTAAAAAACTAATTTTATTAATCATATTGACAACAGACCTATTATTGAAGTCACCATATTGTACTGAGCAGCCAGGACAGAGACCCCCATACCACGCTATCATCACATTTTTCATGTGTGGCAGCCCTGATGTGGCTTTTGGGCAAAAGCCAATGACACACACTCTTAATTATTTTGTTTGAAATTCTCCCTTAGAGGTTCCACTGTAGTGTGGTGCCTTGACTTTCGAGTTGAATTTATTCTGTGACTGAGCTCGCTGGAGTGAGACGCAGGACGCTGGGGATATGTTATTTTTCACTCCTGCCATCTAGTGGCGCTGTAAATGACTCTTGATCGTAACCTCTAATTTTGGCAACACAGCAAAGCTCGTAACTTGAAAAAAAAATAAAGTAGGCCGGTGCTGTCGTAAATCAAGGTACTACTGTTTTCTAAAAGTGGGCAGGGGGATGAGTCAGACGGAGCTGTAAAAGGGAACGTGAGGCTCACTGCGGTGGCGAGGATCGGACCGAAAGGGCAGGAAACGCTTGTGGCTATTGCTTGGGTTCAAAGATTTGCATAACTCGAAGCCTCCCTATTTGATGTCCCTATTTGATGGCGCAGAGGTCTGACGCGGTGGGGTCAGTGGTGGTGACCCTGGGTCATGTTTATTTACAAAATGGCAAACCCCGTGATCCAGAAGGCTTTTAAAGCCACTCTACATCGCCCCCTACCGAGCTGAACTCCTCATTGCGGCTCAATTGAATTATAAAAGAAAGAAAAAAAAACAACATCATTTTTCCCTTCAGTTGGCTCTTTTCTTCATTGTTTCTTCTTCCTGTCATTAGTAATGTACAAAAAGCTATGTAGAGAATGAACTCTTTGTCCCTTCCACGTTAATCCGATCCTTTTAAATCAGTCTGCAAGGAGACGGGTTGGGTCAGTCGTATGTATGCGTGTGTAGTATGCGTGTGTACGTGTGTGCGGTTGGCGAGTGAGTAGCTCCCAGAGAGTTTGTTTCTGCACCAGAGTCAAACCGACGACGGGCCTCCGCCACAGAGTCCACACAGACGGCAAAGATGGAGGAGGAAGCCGAGTAAGGAGGGAGGAGAGCAGGAGACAAGGGAAGGAAAAGTCCATTCGTGTGGATGCCTGTCCTGCCTGGAGTCGAGGAGCAAAGAGGAGGCAGGAAGATCCGACACACACATTCACGCACATACAAACAAGTGGGGGCTCTCCCTCCTCCAGTTTTCAAAGTGCTGGTCCGGGCCGCCTTGCTGTTTCTGTGTCTCTTTATTTCTTCCCTTTGTTGATGCGGGCGTACAGAGGGTCCTTCTCCTTCTAGAAGAGACACAATTTAACTTTAGCAGAATGTCCAACAAGAAAAGGGCATGATTAAGTCTGGAACAGCACGGTGAAAAGTGGTTAGCATGTCTGCCTCACAGTTGTGAGCTTCTGAGTTCGAATTTCTTGCTTGCGTGGGTTTTCTCCGAGTATTCTAGCTTCTTCCCAAATTCCAAAAAACATGCATGTTAGATTCATCGAAGACTCTATATTGTCCGAAATGTAGATGTGAATGTGAGTGTAAATGCTTGTTTGTCAATATGTGCCCCGCGATTGGCTGATGACCACTTCAGGGGTGTACCCGGCCTCTCACGCAAAGTCAGCTCACCCACAACCCGAATGAGGATCCTTCCTGGCATGTGTGATATGTGCGGCCACACAGGGAAGAACCAAATAAACAAAAAAACAACAACAGCAACAACAGCAAAAAAAATAAAAAAAATAAAACAATGGAGAAAAATAAAAAAATGAATAATGTGGACTGAACACAACAAGAAATCAACTCAATCAACTCATGCTGGGAGATAGTGAAAGAGTTCACACTGTGACAATTAACAAATGCACTGTTTTGAGAATCTTCTTCATGTTATAAAACCCAATTCACAAAGAAGAGATAAAGGCCTAAAATGAGATATTCAAATTGAATTTGTCAAAAAAGGAGGACTCCCTATTGCTCCTAGAGTGACCACTGGGTGGCAGTAGCACATTAGCTTCAACGCCACCCATCGGTTTCCTAAGCCTCACTCTTAAAGCAGGGTACACTCCACACATACCAATTTTGAAAATGTGACCAGAGGAAAACCTAACCCCAACACAAATGCAAATTTTCTGCATTTCAACAGGCAAGATTTGTCAGGTCATGCAGTTCAAGTCCAAATCAAGTCAAGGTTTTCATAAGTTTTAGCTAAGCATGCCCCAAGTCCTAAAATGGGTGACTTGAGTCTAAGTCGAGTCAAGTCATGTGGCTCGAGTTCCTTACTTCTGGTGTGTACCCCGCTTACCCCGACTCCGATGCGCTTTATAGTCGCGCGTATCCCCTCCACGTATCAGCGTAGGCTTCCAAAGACCAGTCGTGACTCATCGCGTCTGCCCGTCAAGCTAGCCGCGGTCGCTCACGCCGGGACTGCTTGTTATTGTTCTCATAATTACAGTCGCCCACTCCATGCGCCACGTAGACGGCTCGGTGGGAGAACGGGCCTATTATATTGCGGAGGACTCCTCTCACTCAGCAAAGTGAGCGTGTTTGGAGGCTTCCCGTGCAAGGATGCGACACTCGATGGAGATTGTGTGGGAGACAAATGCACGGGCGGCAATTTTCGATGACTGCAAAGTCGGGGACGGGTACGCGTCCATTCAGCTCTTTACGGTACGGTTTGGAACGGGATTCGATTACGATTGGTATTCAAGCGGTCACCTTCATCATACCGTTCATATTTTTGACGTATCCACAATAGCTGTTCAATTTTGAAGTTGAGCATCTTAACGTGATTTCACATCGTACAAGCTATCAGCCCCTCAGTATGTTTGATTCCTTTTGACGCATCCATTTGACACGGCCACAGCGTCTGAGAGCTGAGAGTTGGCCCTTATTCAAGTTTTGATTTTATATACTTAGCGATTTGTTTTATTCATTCAAATTTGGCAGGCCTGTTAACATTACTCTTCTCTGCGGTGCGTCAAATTGACATGCCGTTTTTTTTGGGCCTGCTTAGTGTCTCTTTAAAAGCTAACAAAAAGCTTCCAATATCTCAAAATGATTAAAAGTGAAGACAATTGGCAATTTTGATACAGATCATAGCAAGAAACATTAAGAAGGACGGCACATAAAATTATTTTGGTGAGCCGGATGTGACCCCTCGGCCTTGAATTTGACACGTGGGCTCTAAATTGTCCATAGATGCGAATTCAAATTGTCACCTATATGTGCCATTTGAGTGACTGCCGACCAGTCCAGGATGTCCCCCGCCTCCGGCTCAATCATGATCGGGATAAGTGCTAGAATTCTGAGTGACGTGCTTTGAAGACTTCCCCCACAACGCATCACCCGCAAAGAACAGGATCAGGATGTGAATGACGACATCATCTACAGCATGCCAGTGGTTCTCATAGTTTTTCTCGAAAATTACTTCGCTGTCCAAGTACCACCATAAAGATGAACATCCCAAAACAGTAGCGTAGTAGGCCTAAGTAACTTTTTAGTCCACTATGAGATTATACACAGTTTGAACATTAACTTGGTACTTTAAATATAGGAATATACAAAAACTGTACTTAAAAGGGAGTTTACCAGGTTGAGCTGACTTGTTAACTTGGGCTATAAGAGTTTTGCTGGACCCATTGAGATAATCCACCTCTGGAAAAAAGCGCTGTGGAATTAGCAACATTTCGCTCAACAGATACATTTATCACCTCTGTTTTATGTATAAAATAAATATATACATAAAAAAACCTGATACATTTTCTATCACAAACAAGTCATGCTGTCAATGTAGCAGCCGTAGCTCACATTGGCTTGTTTACACTGCTAATGTTAGCTTAGCATTGCTAGCGCTGCTATTTTGTTGAAGCTGGACAGCCTTCTCGGTGACTATCACAACTACGCACTTTCAAATAAATTACAAATAAAAGTAAAGTCAAATTGTCCCTAAATAATTATTTGCGAACAAACGTTTCTAAACGATTCAAAGCAAATGTATTGTACTTCAAAGTGAAATACAACTGAACTGCACTTGTAATGTACAGTACTGGATCAAAAACAAGCTTAAGCCACTGTAACATTTTGCACCATTTGAACATTTAATTCGGTGATTCGTTCATGTCCCACTAGAGGGAGCCATCTAGCTCAGTGTTGGCTTGTGGCTGGCGCATTTGGACCACAGAACCCGGCACAGATTGGACCTTTAGTTCCTCTACGAAAGCAGAAGGCTACTGTTGATTTTGTTGTGATCTGGGCACAGCCTGGGCCAGTCTCAGAGCACCGTGGTGTTTTCCAAGCCAATGTGCCCACATTCCGGATCGCTGGCGATGGAGTCGGGAATGTTTTCCCGGCCCCCCTTTGGCTCATTAAAAGGGACTAATTATTGTATTTCTTTTGCTGTGCTGTTTAATTACGCTCTTGGCTCTCGGTTTCGCCATCATGTTCTGGTGAATTCCGTCCACATTGCTGCACAATGCGGCAGACGCGTGCTTGTTACACTGCTCAGTTTGGGAAACAATGATTCATTTTTAAGGGGTTTTGTACATACACAAAGATGCATACAAAGATAGATGGATAGAAAAATGTACCTAACCCAGACTTGAAATCGTAATTCGAAAAACTCAACCTTGTTTGAATCCATAACCCTAGCTTTGAAACCCTAATCTAAAACCCTTAACAACATGTGAAACCCCATTTTGAAACACTTAACCTTGGCTTGAGACCATCATTTCAAACTCTAAACCTGGGTTGAAACATTACTTTGAAACCATAATGCTGGCAAAAAAAAATCATCATTTCAAACCCTAAACCTTGTTTGAAACACTAACCTAGTCTTAAAACCCTAATACCCTAATTTGACTTTTTATAGCTACATAATTGAATTGAGTGCCCACAGTAGAGAAGTCAGCACCTTTCATAGCAACCTGCCATGCTGCAAATATACGAGGGCAGAGCGAGGTCTTGGAACTGTGTTCCTAATACAATGCTCAAGCGTGTGGTTGGGATAGATGGGGGCTGGGGTGGGGGGGTCTTTGGCGTAAAAGACCTGGACAAGAACAGCGAAATGAGATTGTTGAGTGAACCGTGACGGTGGGTCGTTTCACTCTCTCTCTGGACACCCCTCTACTCCACCCCAACCCACTGAAATAAAAGATTCACTAGGTGAATAGGACACGTACACAATCACACACACACACACATACACGCACACACATTAGACAGTAATTTGACCTGAGCATAAAAACAGCAATTAGGTGAGTTTTTAGCAAATAATGAGAGGATAAGATTCCCCCAAAACTCACGAAAATTGCATTAGAACATTGAACTCTAAATCACATTTGAACAAAATATAACATTCATATTTACAATCTTAAATTTAAAAGAATGCGTGACAAATTTTAATTCATTTAAAAAAATAAAAAAAATGTGTGCTATCTTTCAACATTTGCTCTAAACCTGATGAGGTTTATTTTTTCTTATTATTGTGGAATGAACAAATGTGAACCCATCGGAGAAACATGAAAACATGTTGACCAAAACAGATTTTCCTTTTAAGGGAGTAACTCTCCTTTCTGGAAATGTTTTTGTCCTGAGCACTTATCAAGTTTGCGTGTTGACCACATGAAGAAATACCCCCCCCCCCCGCCCCGTCTGTGTTTTCGCTTTACTTTTCGTTTTTTGCCGCTGTCGGCAGGATCCGGAAGACTCCACGGACATCGACGTCGGCTACTGCGCCCATTAAAAACTTCGGACACCCCTGACACCCGCCCACACCCCTACTTCCTACCCACCACCCCCCTTACACCAAGACTCCCAAACACACATTTTGGCTTCGGTATGATCCCAGTTGGTCACAGTATCATCACAGGTGTGCTTGTCCCAGGGATAAGTGGGCCTAATAAGCTGATGTGTGTGTGTGAAGTGGGTGTGATTGAGCAAGTAAACACCATATGGGAGTAACATCATTGGCAAAGCTACCCGCCTCCTACACAAGAACAGCTCGGAGCCTCTGGCTAAAACAGTCCATCTCCCGCCAGATTCGGCACTTAGTCCCCCCCCCCCCCCCAACTTCAGGACCGCCCCCACCACCCCACACCTCCATGGGGACCCATCTCCCCATTCTCCCCCACCTGCTGCCCTTCAGCTTCCAAACGCTCCGAAGAGGAGAGGCCCAACATGGGAGGGAGGAGGGGGTCTTCTGCAGGATCAGGGGGGAGTCTTCTTGGGTTTGTAATTAATGGCAATTACGCCGAGGCGGTCATTAATCTTGGCAACCCAAAATTAGCGGATGAAAAACAAAAGCGTCCTTTAGCCAGCAGCTGTCATTAAGGAGACGGCGTCTGGAAGCAGGAGGGGGACGACAATTAGGGTTTCAAACAAGGCCTTGAAAGCCTAACTCTGGCTCGAAACCCTAAACCAGACTTGAAACCCTAATTATTGTTTGAAAACCCAACTCTGTCTTGAAACCCTAATTATCAATGAACCCTGAGATATACGAATCCACAACTCAGGCTTGATACACTAAGGCTACGTTCACACTGCAGGGCATGATGCCCAATTCGCCTTTTTTGTTAAATCCGATCTTTTAATGTAGTCGTTCAAATGACTAAAAAACAAATGCGGCTTCTACTAATGGATGGAACGTGTCTGTGACGTCACACGCTTGCGCACAAACCAGGACGTCACATTGCACATGCACACAAACACGAGTCGCTGTCTTGACGGAAGTAAATAAAAAAACATGAATCATGACGCACTTGTGGCGAGCTCAAGAATTTTGTGCAACCGGAGCTAACCTTTTGTCATATTTATCAGTTCTAAAGCATCTCGTTTTCACAACTGACTTCTCGTCCTTCGGCCGCCATTGCCGTTTTGCGGCGGGACTGTTTTGTCGAACAATTGTGACGTCTGTCGCCGTTTGATGACGTTTGGGTCGGATGCGCTCCCCGTTAGCGTCCATCCTACGCTCGTGTCGCATACATATCCAATTTATATCCACATATGAAAGTGGCCTGGGTTGGATATGAAAAAAAAAATTGGAATTGCGCTGTTGACATTAGCATGAAAAAAAACCAAACAACAACAACAACAACAACAACAACAAAAATCTGAATTGACCTGCAGGGTAAACATAGCTTAATTTGAAGCCCTAACTTGAAATTGCTCACTCGGGGTTTAAAGCTAAACTCGAAACGCTAACTATGGCTTGACACCCCAACCGTGGTTGGAAACTCCAACTCAGGCTTGACACCCTCATTTGAAAACAAAGAAGGCTTTAAACCATTTTCCAATAAAAGGAATGACTTTGAAACCTCAACCCTGGCTTGACACCCTACTTACAAACTCCATATGTTCTTCCATTTTCTCCATATATTCTCCCTATTTTCTTCCATATTCCAACCTAAAAGATGCACAACAGTCTCTTCTTGCTTGTCTCGCATTGTACTTGCTGTCACAGTGTGACGCACGCTCTCGGGGGACGTGGCTGTCCCCAAAAAGCTGACACAGTCAGCGCACTACGGTCACATGATCACGCGTGTGACGTGCCACGAGGCCATGCTACATACTCACAATAGGGTAAAAATAAGAATATAAAGGAATCAAAAACATTCAAAATGGATGAAGAGGAGAAGGTGGTGGTGGTGGTTAATACCTACCGTGCCCTGCTGCTATCTAGCTCCCAGCCTCTGGACTGGCCTGGTCTGGGCTGGGCCCTGTTGGCTCACTGGGGCAGGGCGACCCAGAACCACAAGCCTACAAAGCGCACGGCCCGAGCCATGGAGGAAGAGGAGAAAAGGTTGAGAGGAGAAGAAGAAGAAGATTGCGAAGAATTAAGACGGGAAGCAGGCAGAAGGAAACATCTACAAGACAAGAGTGCAGCTTGTTAACAAGACGAGCAAATCAAAAGGAAGGAAATCAAGGTGACAATCTAGGATGTTAATAGCTACAAAGAATATCCACACCTGAGGGAATCAAATGTAAAAGCCTACAACGTCACAATAAAACTACATGAAATTTGACATGTACATAGAATACACATATGTATTAATATTGAGTATTTATATTAATAGTTGCATTTGATTAAATAAAATAAATACAACTTTCATTCAAACAAATAAAAAACATGAACTACAATTATTATTATTGTTATTCATTTATTATTATTATTATATGAATCCAAATAAAATGAAACACTAATATAGATATTAAGTATAGAAATGAAAAATACAAATATACATATACAAATATTTGTATTCATAATTCTACTCATTAAATATTTGAATTATTATATAATACTGTTTTATAATTTTTCTAATATTTGAATAAATGCATGAATATTTTATATTTTAGTAAAAGAAAACAAAACTTAAATGTGTCTACATCCATTTACAACATTAATTTATATACTTTACCTTTCAGATAAAAAGTGTAATATACTAATACTATCTATCCTGGGAAGAATATAGTGGAGTGACAACTCCATCTTGTTGTGCAGGATATTAAAAAGTGTCAACAAGAGGTTGCATCCAAACATGTACAATTTACGTGCAACACGCACGCACGCGCGCGCACACATGCACAAACAAAAAACACATTGCGTCCCCTCCAAGGACCTGCTGCTTTTCACACCTCGCTTCACAAAAAGCACAAGCTGCGTTATTTTTTTCCCTCTCTTCTGCCTTCACTCAATCACGCTTGTCTTTATTTTTTTGCGACCTTTTCATCACGCCGCCGCTGTTGTACACTTTTATTTTGTAAAGCTTCTCCGTGTTTTTCTGGCAGGCCCGGTGACATTTGCAGCGGTGTAAAAAGTCTCTCTCTAGCCCTCTCTATTTGATGTTTCATTCTCCCCTAAAATGGCTGGATTGGAGCCATAAAAAAATAAATAAAAAAAAAGAATGCTTCACGCCTGTAGAGCGACCAGCGGCAAGCGGAGTAGGAAGGACTTGAAAAAGAGAGGAGCCATAAGGGTAAGAAAGCACCAGAGAAGGTCAGTAACTCTGCACTGGAGTGAGAAGGGAGTTGCTTTGGGCAATAAATATTAACTACACTGCCGGACATCTCCGCTTCTGTCCGAGCTGAGCTTTAGTAGGTATCGTGTTTAATGGTTTCATTATGGCTGGTAATGACAGCTCGCTAACTCTCTATTATACTAATAGACTACAGAGAGGATCTTTGGTCACAATTATCTGTCATTGTAGTAATTGAAATGTATGTATCAAAAGTACTAGTGAATTCATATCGGTGGGTACCCAAGAGCGAATACTCATACTGGTATGAGTCTGAAAAAAACCCCCCAAAAAAACGGTATCAAACATCCCGCGTTTTAAGCTTGTGGGAAGGGTCAAACCATAAAAAATGGACTATATAGACAAACGGGGATTCACTGTATATCGTCGTATACAATAAAAAGCACGTACAGCAAGTCAAAAGGTTTAGCATTGCCTGTAGCTGCCACAGGATGGCAGCAAAGTAATACTTTTATTGCCCGAGGACAAACACATCGAACGTATAGTTTTTATGCGAGGAACGGAGGATAGGTTCTAAAAAAAAAAAAGAAATTGCGAATGCCGAACCGCAAATATTCGGGGAGGCTGACTTAAATAATGCGTTAGCGAAGGTTACTGATATTTACTTAGTATCTATAAATGGGATATTATGAATAATAGTCCACTGCATATTGGCTTGACAGCAATTATACGCATTTGTTAAGGTTGGCGCATTTTAAGGTCAAAGCTGCTAAAATGCTCAACCACATGCAATCACACGGCAAATGTGGTCGCCAAACTCACAGCATCTTCCTCCCCGCTGCGGCTCGGGCTGCCCTCCGCTTCCCCGAACGAGTCGTCGGTGGGCGGGTCGGTAGCGTCCGTGGGGGGGTCGCTGACATGCGAGGCGGACGATTTGGAGGGCGAGCTCTGTTGGGGAGCCGGTGTGGGGGCTACAAGGGAAACGTGGAGTCACACAAGGAGTATCTACAAGGCTAATGACAGTCTTGTAGCTGAAAGCTGAAACTATACTGATAAAGCTATTATTTGGGTCATGTACAGTGGCTACGGAAAGTATTCAGACGCCCTTAAAATGTTCACTCTTTGTTATATTGCGGCCATTTGCTAAAATCATTTAAGTTCATTGTTTTCCCTCATTAATGTACACACAGCACCTCATATTGACAAAAAAAAAAACAGAATTGTTGAAATTTTTGCAGATTTATTCAAAAAGAAAAACTGACCCTTTGCTGTGACACTCATATATCTTCTGATCACCCTTGAGATAGTTCTACACCTTCATTGGAGTCCAGCTGTGTTTGATTATACTCATTGGACTTGATTAGGAAAGCCACACCCCTGTCTATATAAGTCCTTACAGCTCACAGAGCAAATAAGAAACATGAGGTCAAAGGAACTGCAGGGACAGGGAGGCTGGTTGCAATTGAAGAAAAGATGAATGCGGCCAAGCGGCACGGTGGACGACTGGTTAGCGCGTCAGCCTCACAGTTCTGAGGACCCGGGTTCAATCCCCGGCCCCGCCTGCACTCCGGTTTCCTCCCACATCCCAAAAACATGCATTCATTGAAGACTCTAAATTGCCCGTAGGTGTGCCTGTGAGTGCGAATGGTTTGTTTGTTTGTGCCCTGCGATTGGCTGGCAACCAGTTCAGGGTGTACCCCGCCTCCTGCCCGATGAGAGCTGGGATAGGCTCCAGCACGCCCGCGACCCTAGTGAGGAGAAGCGGCTCAGAAAATGGATGGATGGATGGATGAATGCGGCCAAGTACAGGGATATCCTGGACGAAAACCTTCTCCAGAGTGCTCACGACCTCAGATTGGGCCGAAGGTTCACCTTCCAACAAGACAATGACCCTAAGCACACAGCTAAAATACCGAAGGAGCGGCTTCAGAACAACTCTGTGACTGTTGTTGAATGGCCCAGCCAGAGCCCTGACTTAAAGCCAATTGAGCATCTCTGGAAAGACCTGAAAATGGCTGCCCACCAACGTTCACCGTCCAAGTTGACAGAACTGGAGAGGATCTGCAAGGAGGAATGGCAGAGGATCCCCAAATCCCCAAATTTAAGGGGGTCTGAATACTTTCCGTACCCACTGTATCTTAACAGAAAATAACGTTGGTAGAAGTCACCATGTAAAATATTTCTTGATTAAAAGTCAAAGTATCTGACATTTGCTGTACTTAATGACCTTGCAAAATGAATTCAGAGATTTGTTTCTAAATACTACTGATTTCCATAAACGACCCATTTTTTTGTGATTTTATTCTGCAGTAACTAGGAACAAAGATGATGAGGGAAAATGTATCTGTGCAAAATTATACATTTTATCTGGGAAATGTAGTGGAGTAAAAGTAAAGTGCAGAGACATTAAAATTTTACTTGGGTATTTGTTACATTACAGGACTGTCTGATATTGATGATGATGTCTGCAGACGACTCACGAGAGTTGGTGGAGGGCGTCGTGGAGGTGACCGGCGTCAGGTTCATCTGGGAGATGTCAAAGTCGTCGCAGTCGTCCGTGTCCTGGGCGGTGCCGACACGGCTGAAGTAAGTGCTGAATGCCTCTGAGGTGCCCGCTAAGCTGGGCTGTTGCTCGCCCTTCTTTGACGGCATCGCCGGCGGCTTTGCCAGCTGAAAGTCCTGAGATAAACACAATGACTTTGTTGTAACTTTACTTGTCAGTAGTCTTGTTAGAGAACCAGAAGTATATCACAAACCACAGCACTCTTAGAAGGCCTCTGCTGAGGCTACGACATTTGAATTAAATCCACTAGTGAACCCCAAGGATTTTAGAAGCTAAAATTACGTCAAAATTCCTAGGAATATGTACCTGAACAATTAAATCTCAATAAGCACAACCACGTCGATCTCGCACCTTGAACATTTCCTTGCCCATCTTCTTCGCCCGCTCCTCATGTTGCGGACTCGACGACGCGGAAGGAGCCGGAGCGCCTGCACCTGAATGGGTTTCGCCGGCCGCCGGCACGGCGGTGACGGGGGTGAGCGCCTGGAACATGGGCAGCGTGCCCACGGGCTGGGCGGGGAGGTAGGCTGCGGGGGGGAAGGCTCCGGCCGCCATGGCCGCCCACTGCTGTTGGGTGGCGGGGAAGATGTTGGCCTGACCCCAGATGAGAGGCTGGCCGCCCGGCAGCACCTGAGCCATCGGGCCCAGAGGGGACTGCACCCCAAAGGCCAGCGGCGTCTGGGCGGCGAACGCCTGCTGGGACCAATGTCCAGAGGGAACCGCCCCCATTGTCACATAACCTGGCACAAGACAACAAAGGAGGGAAGAACCGGTGCTTGGAGGAGGTCACTGAGGCTGTAGAGAAATCCCATGCATGTTGACGATTCACCAGTCACAGATGAATCTGCTCTTTTTTGGAACCTATCCTCTGTTATTTGCTGAAAATCACATATTTAATGTTTTTGTGCTCATTCTGAAACACCCTAAGATGCCCAATAGAAAAGTAGTATGGTAAATTATCTAGGGGAAACATTGTAAAGCCATTTGTCAACGGGCAGGGGGACAATCGTTTAGGATGTGGGGGGTGTTTGTCTGCCCCTGTGGCCTGTATCAATAACTACCCTTGGTCAAGATTACTGTAGCGGTTAATTCCCTTGACTTCAATTCAGGGAGCATGGCTTCAGTTCAAACCGACTAAGTGTGAATAGTTTTGCCTGTGATTGACTGGTGAGCAGTCCTGGACGTAGGATAAGCAGTGTAGCAAACGGGCGGGTGTTGGTGGGTGTTTGAAGGACGCCGCCCATGCAGCACCACTCTGAGGCAGATGGGGGTGCAATTAAAACATCCACAGCTTTTCTTCGACACACAAATTCACACACACGTAGATAATAATCCATGCATCACCAGAGAGCGCTGCCCTACTTGCGCCTGTAGCTAATGTAGCATTTCTTCATGGTCACGGCGAACTAGCATAATTACCTCCGGAATGAAGCAGCGCCGTTTCATCGAAACGCACTCATTAAAATGACTCAAATTCATCAGCGGATTCTTCATCGACGACGCACTTGCTCATCTTTCCGGTGCTTTCCGCCGCTGACATTCAACCTCACCGACGTGCGCCAGGAGGGGAGCGGGGGGGGGGGGGGGGGGGGGGGGGGTGGGCGTGGGGGTGTTCGGAGAGTCTCTGCTCACGCCTCATTCGCACACAAGTACCGCGACTAGCGAGCCAGGGTTCGTGGCCATCTTTCTTCTCGGCCGCCTCGGCCCGCAGGTAAATCAACAGCATCTGAGTCAGCGAGCTAATGATGCATTTTATATTCCACACACAGACTATGCCACCTCCTCTCCTCATCAACATTTCATTTCTATTCCATCCCTCTCTATTAATCACATCCTGTTCTTTTACTTCCCTTCTCACCTTCTGCCAATAGGCTATCTTATACAAAAATGACCCGAAGGACGGCCACGATGTGTAGATATCCTGATTTTTGATCGTGATTGTGATCATGTGGAAGTGGATCAATGGCAAACATCCCAGTTAACTCAAGTTCAGCAGGTTTGCCACATAAATGGGCAGCTGTGGAAATAAAAAAAAATAAAGATATAAATCGAAAGAGACCTAAATGTTTTGGACTCTACTGCATTACAATGTGTTGCGGCCACTTAGAATAGGAACTGGATTGAGGAGCCTGACCACAGTTAATTCATGTTTAACAAGCGGTCGCTTAAACGGGCTGCTGTCGAAATGAAAAAAGCAGGATCGTCCTTTTCATGATGACTGCTCTTCGCATGTGTTTTTTTCCCCCTCCCTTGTCTTCTTCCAAATATTCAATGCGTATCTGTGCCACTTGGAGGAGCTCCAAGTCACCCCCGCTCACAACTGGCGTGAAATCAACGACAGGGCGCACTGAAAGACATACTTAGGATGCATTTATTTACATATTTCATATTGGGTGGATGTATATATGAACTGTATATTACATTGTACTTTTTCCAACAATATTAAATCGAGGAAACATAAATAGCATCGGTGGAATGGTGGACGACTGGTTAGCACATCTGCCTCACAGTTCTGAGGACCGGGGTTCAAATCCCAGCCCCGCCTGTGTGGAGTTCGCATGTTCTCCCTGCGTGGGTTTTCTCCGGGTACTCCGGTTTCCTCCGACATCCCAAAAAACTTGCATGGTAGGTTAAGTGAAGACTCTAAATTGCCCGTAAGGGTGAATGCGAGTGCGAATGCTTGTTTGTTTATATGTGCCCTTCAATTGGCTGGCGACCAGTTCAGGGTGTACCCCACCTCTCGCCCCGCATGGTGAGAAAAGTGAAAATGGATGGATGGATGGATAAATAGCATCAAGAAGGGCTTTAAGGCAATCAGTGAATTTGAGAATAGTGACCTAAGAATATGCGGCGATTACTATAATAATATAATTCATTTACATGGCTTTTAGAATTACAGTTACTACCTACCATGCTACCTATGCCTCCACCACTGGTATCATAATCCTTCAAAACTAAAAAGTTCTGCATGTGTGTCATACCTGAGGGCACAGACGCAGGGTTGAACGGGGAAAACAGCTCCGTGGGAGGTTGCAGGCCCTGCGACGGCTCCAGGGTGTTTGCGGGTGAGGCCGGGGTCTGCCAAGGTGATAGAAAACAAGAGTTGAACAAGAATCCAAATCTCAAATTGTGCACGCGAGGCGGTTGCTCACCGACGGCGAAGTTATGTCAGGAGGTGTGGACATGTCTCCGAAAAGCTCTAATTGGTTGATATTCTGAGAATCACATAAAGGACACACACTGGGAGTCAGGGTACGATCGTTGCTACGCCACGTCGGCAGCGACAATCCCATTGTGCGACATGCACGACTCGCTCCGCATGCGAAACATCAAACGAGCTGACGTCACCTACCTTGACGACTGCGGAGGCGACAGAGAGGAAGGTGCACAAAGATGGGGGGAGATGAGATGAAATGATTATGATGACATACCTTCCGAGATATATTAATCTTGAGGTGGCAAAAGTACTCACTCTGCACTTTAGTAGAAGTACAGATTACTTGTGTATAAAAAGACGATGGTAAATGTAGAGGTAGTGATTCAAATCCTGTTCATAAGTAAATATATATATTTAAAAAAAAACTTAAGTACAAAAGTTAAAATGATTTTTGTATACAATACCCATTTTGATAACCTCTGCACACAAAATAGTTTCCCTTTTATCGTGTGTTACATGCCGCATGTTGTTAAAGAGCTAGCTAGCACTGGCCTGACTTGTACGCTATCAAAACATCAAGCATTTCTCTGTTTCACTGCTTCTATTTCGCCTGTGCTTTTACTGTATTTGAGGATAGACTTGCATGTTTTGAAACTGACCGTGCTACTGGTCTCATTTTCGTTCAAATATTTCCCCACACTTCTAGCATAGTACAGCCGTATTCTGAAAAGTGTTGCTTTACGACATTGTGTCTTACCACCTTAACAAGTATCGTGGTGTTCCTGCGCATTACTGGACATAACATTGGTATGAATAGTTTAAGACCAGTAGCGACCGGAATAGCCGAAGCTAGTGAGGCTAACCGCTATTCTCGTCAACAACCAGTTTATCACGAAGACCGTGTCGCCTTGTTAGCCGGACATTATTCTGCTCCACAGAGCATTGTAGTCGGGCATAGGGCGAGTCGAAAGACCTCTGTAAATTGGCCGACTGGATGACAACACGCCAAAAACGTGATTAGCGATCAGTCGACTTTAAGCTTTAAACGTCGATGCGGAGTCGGAAAGTCGACTCGTCGGGTAGTCGACTAATCGGTTCAACCCCTTACAGCACTTTTCGTTAATGCTACCTGGTTCACATTTCTCCAAGCCGCCGCTGTCCCTCAACCGCAGTTCACTTTACGTCTCTCTGTTTATATCTATGTTTTTACGTTGTCCTCATCCGCGGAGGTTGAAAGAAGTAACAAGCCTATTTTGACAAAGTAAGTAGTAGAAAGTACAGATTTGCAAATGTAGGGAATACAAGTAACAAGTTGTCAGAAAAATACTCAAGTGCATATTTAAAAAGAAAAAGAAAAAGAAAAAAACGTAAGTACAGTATTTGTACTCCATTACTTCCCACCACTGCCACCAACTAAAACAAACCCACAGCACCCGTATTGTACCCGCACCCCTCTGGGCGAGTCATTAATGTCCTCCCATTATGGAGGATCAGCGGCGCGCCTCCGAGCGTCTCGCTATCAAAGACTGCAGCCTTCCTATTTGATCCGAATCTATTCTGTATTTCTGCGCTTCCATAATTTGCCCCTCGTTCCGTGCATTAATAATATCTTAAGGCCAGCGTGAAGCGAAGGGAAACTATTTTTAGTTGTAAAGGAATTTAGGAGCCTTGAATACACGGTCCGAGATTTGCATAAATCATGGATCCGGATCATTTTTTTTAGAGATAATGAGTGTTCTTAGAATATCTTTCTGCTTGCTCGCTATGATCACACATAAATCAGAAGTATATATATATATATATATATATATATATATATATATATATATATATATATATATATATATATATATATGCATACATGCACATACACACACTATCAGAAAATGGAATCAGTGTGCATGGTGTTTTACATTTATGGGGACTGGATGGTGATTTAGCAAGTGGAAGGGGGTTGGGAGGCTGAGTTATGGGCTATTCTAAGTGTGGAGGAGACAGAGATTGCTCAGCAAGACAATAGGATGGGATATTGATGATAGCCATGATAGATATTGTAAAATGCTGAATGTGCACGGCGACGTTGCGCCCGTGTGATTGAACGCGTCAAATCAAGCCACTTCCTTCTACGCTTTTATAAAGTCAGCACAGAGGCTTTCACTCAGTGTCTCCCGGACGATGAATAGGACAGACAAAAGGTATAGTTTGACAATTGATTGAAACACTGTCAAAAGGTTTGGCAATTAATTCAATTTGTGTTGTTGTGATTACTCAACTGGTTAACACGTCTGCCTCACACTTCGGAGGTTCTGGGTTCGATTCTCGTTCCCCCTGCGCTTGCTTGGGTTTTTGTCCAGGTACTCCAGCTTCCTCCTGCATTTCCAAAAACCTTGAAACGCTACCCTTGTTTTAAACACTAACCCTGGCTTGACACTCTGCTTTGAACACTCAATGCAAACTTGAAATCCTAACCTTTGTTTGGAACCCAAACCAAAGCTTGAAAACCTAACGCAGGCTTGAATCCGCACTCTGGTTTGAGACGCGAATCTAGATTTGAGACAATTTGAAATTCTAACCCTGGTTTGAAACCAGACTTTGATACCCTACCTCTGGCTTGAAACCCTAATTTTCAAATCCTAACCCAAACCTTTTGCACCCTTTGTCTTTTCAAACACGTCCATTTGCAGGTGTCCATTCTTTTTCTCGGTCGCTATGAGAACAGCAAGTTTACATGTTTTATTCATAAGCGAAAAGGGGTCAGGAGTCGGGGCAGTGACTCCCGACTGCTAGGAAAAACAAAAGTGCGGCTCGGTCAAGACGACTGGAGGTCGTCGCAGGAAATTTCATGCAGACTACCCTTACCTGAGAAACCGTCTCCAGGTCTAAGTCTATGAGATCCGCCTGCTGATGTTGCTCCTGAAGCTCACTTAGTCCCGCCTGGGCGGGTTGCGGGTGATAATGAGGATGATGTTGTTGATGATGATGATGATGATGTTGTTGGTGGTGGTAGGTGCTTTGATGCCCGTTCTGCAATCAACAACCTCTACGTTAGATAGGCGGGTGGGATGAAAATGGCCTGGCATACGCAGTCTACATTAGCAGAGTTTCACACTGAGGCGGGGGGAGATGAGGCTGATAAAGGAGGGCAGGTGTTGCTCTCGCCAGGTGCTCTACACACATACACTTTGTACACACACAGGAGATTGAAAGAGGTTTAAAGATCATCCCTACCTTTCGTCTAAACTACAGTGCTGAGCTCCCCTTTATGTTTCTGTAAATCCTCCTCAAGAGTCTCAATGTGCTACGAGAAGCAGATATATCTTCATCGCTCGCTTTTAAACACACTGAATTCATAAAACAATGGGTTGTTATTGTTTGTTATGGCCATAAAACGCCAGCTGAGGTAAACAATGAATTAGCCACGAATTAAGCAGACAGCTAATGGTGGTTTGTCTCAGTCTCACCAAAATGTGACATCTAATTTTTTTTCTCCGGAAATATAGTGAAATGCTACATAGCTGGAAGGATAACTAAATCTGACATGCGTGAAAAGATATTTTAATGTGATATAGAAGGCTGTATTGCTGGATGTAAAGCTATACTATATGTTCCGCTACTACAAAGAAAGCGAAATGCTAAATGGCTGAATAGACAGCTAAATGCTAAATCACGAAATGCTACATGGTTGGAGAGATAGCTAAATGTTGCATATCCAGATAAATAGCAGCATGCTACAATTTTAGCTAACTTGCTACATTCCTAAATGGATAGCTACTGTAAATATTCCAATATATGTCCATGACATTTTTAAACAGGGGTTATGTCTTAACCTGAATGCTACATGAATTTCTCCTTTGAATGAACGAGCGACCGTTATTTTGGGCTGTTGTGGTTGACAGTGCTGACAGCTGTCTTGTGAATGAGGTGGTTCAAATCCCCCATCTGAGTACACGCCGCCATGGCATGGCTGAATCGATAGCTAAGTGCTACATATGTGGATATATAGCTAATTGCTACATGCAGTAATGGATGGATAATTAATGAATGGATGGAATAATGGATGGATAGCAAAATGCTACATGGTACGGCTGATAGATAGCTAAAGATAGCTAAATGCTAAATGACGGGATTATATATCTTTTTACCACATACTGTAATTGGGTACACAGCTGGAAGTATATAGCGAATTGACTTTTTGATAGCTACCTAATGTTCTATAACTTTACTAGATAGCTTGCTTCAACATCACAGGATAGATAGCGAAAGCTGCATAACAGACTCGATAGCACAATGCTCCATGATAGTGTTCTGTGTGGTTCCATCTGTCCAGTAATCCCGTGGAGCCTCTCTTGGCCTTTTCCTTTGTCCTCATGCATCCCGGCCACTGCTTATCAATTAGCCATCTCCAGTGAGGGAAACTGTAATTACCTGTGTACGTGTTCCCTCAAGTAATTAATGCAGCCTCTATAATTAATGCCATCTTGCTGATCCCCTGCAGAGTGACTGATCACAACTGCAAACACACACACACACACACGCACACACACACACACACACACACGCACGCACGCATGTACTGGCCAGTGTTGAAGCTCAAACACACTCTTTTGGATCTAATGCGAACACGACACAAAGAGATTACGGACATGTTTCTCCCCCCAAAGATAATAATCGACGTAAAAGCGACTACTCTGTGGACTCGGCGAAGGCGTCTGTTGATTCAACACTAACACTTGGTGCAGGGTCAAGGGCTCAGTAGATTGGAATGGCCTCGCTCGGATGTGTGTTTTATTGATCGCTGGCCGTTTAAGATGGTGACACAGTAAATAACAGAAGCGATTGCTTTGCGCAGCGGGTCACGTTCGGGAGGGAGTTATCATTTGTTCCGAGAAGTTGTCGCTCTCGCACACACACACACGGCGCAATGATCTCGGTTTAATGCCGCTGTCTGCTATCAATTTCGTCGCTGCTGATGCAATGAAGGCTAAATCCACTCCAAAGCGACGCTGTAGGTCATCACTTCCCACAAAAAACGTTAAAAGCATCTCTGCAGCAGCGGGGTGATGAGCCAGAACGCATCCAGTTGTGAAAGTGCATCATTTCTACATTGTTAACCGCAGTGGAAGATCTTTGTTTGTTTTTTTTTTTTTTTTTTACTTACTTGCGTAGGTTAGGGAAGTGACTCCCAACCAGTATGCGGTAAGAAATGATCAAATTGGTCATGTATAACAATTCGATGCTCTTTCACTAGATGGCAGAAGGTATGTAATTAACTCATGAATCCACTTTTTTCCCCCGTTACATTGTTGTTTGGTGTGTCGAGAGATTTTACGAATGCAAGATAAACTACTCACAAAAAGTTTGGGATAGTGGGATTCTGGGTGAAATGACAGGATGAATCTAAAATCAACTCTGACCTTTAGAGCTGAACCTATTTTGACCTTCTCTTAACTTTTGAATGCACCTTTCCAACTGTTTAATGTTTAAATACGTTTTTGTACATTTTTTTTGTGAGTCATGCATGTGCTTTAAACACTGCCATACAAGACTGGAGTGATGTTATCAATTAAATATAATATTAGTAGTACTACTGACATGGCTAAAAATATCCCTTTAAGTATTATATATTCTTCAGGGTCCCGCTGGAAAAGTTTGATAACATTTGAAAAAAAAAAGTGAGTTATGAATTAACTGAAATTGTATTACAAATGAGTGACTCGTTTCATTCATACTTTTCTGGTACTAGGTCGAGTCAATGAGTGCAGGTGCTCATTAGCTCCTCTAGAGGACTGGAGTGGAATTCCAACTAAATGAATCAGCGTTAGTTTGTTGAGGTTCCGAATAATATATACATTGTTCATCTATCTATGCCAGCAATGTATAGTGACAGGGAGAACAATTAAATGCGCTTCCGCTAGATGGCAGGAGGGTCAATTAACCTGTGTATTCACTTGCTACCATTCATTCAACAGAATAATAGCTTTGTGTTCAACTAAACAGGCCCAGATTTCACACTGACTGAGTTCATTTGTGAGTAAGCTGACAAGATCCTTATTTCAGTTTACATACTTGTTTATGCCATTTATGTTTGGGGGTGAGTTGTTGAATTTTTCTAATGTAAAATACGTGCCTTGGCTCAATTAAGGTGGGGAAACACTTGCTTAGGCTTAGCAATTGTCAATGCACAGGGAGCTTCAGTTGCATTTGTTTGACCAGTGGAAATACGAGCTAAAATCTAGTTTTAGCATCCCAAAAATTAACCACGAACAGATCAGTACCGAGCGCCTGTTGAAAACACGCCGAGCAAATTCAATAATTAGCTCAATTGAAAACACAGCTAGAGAGTGTACTGCTACAGTGCCGCTATCGCTCTTTGTGACAGTTTAACTGGATTTGCTACAGTACGCACTCTTTGTAACAAGGTGAATTGATTGTAATGGCATCGACATGATTTTGGTTCCATTTAACCGAGATTTTAGATTCAAGCTTCTCAAGCAATAACAGGCAAAGCTCCTACCGTAATCAGAGCCCTCTTTGAGCCTGACTGTATCCTTAAATGCAACCTGATTACCATCAAATCACAACAAGGCATATTTACATACCTGTGATCCATTTACCTGTCTGTGATTGCTGCCTTTGACTGACTGGTGGGAGAATGAAAAAAAAAAAAAAAAAAGACTGAAACCCGCCGAGACAGAGCAGACGACCACAACAAGAGCAAAAATATTGCATTTGTTCGCTTACACCCGCCAGCACAATGGCCATCCAAATTGCAGCATGTGCCATAGGATGGACGAGGCCAGACAGACACATAAATGTGCGCGAGTGCCTGTAAGCTTCTTAGCAAAGCTCACGATGAGATGCCCAAAGAATAAAAATGTGAGATTATTTCCCAGCCGGGCAAAATTTCACACAGACGGACTGGACTGCCTGCGTTGAGACGGCTCAGTCCGGTTTAGCCGTTTAAGGTGGACTAAGCACACGCGCACACATACACGGGAGGACTGAAAGTGTATGAGGGGCCGTTACGGACATTATTCAGGATTAGCTCTCACACTTACAATTCAAATGCTTTCACACACACACACACACACACACACACACACACAGACACACACACACACAAACTACTGAAAGGCTCTCATAAACACAACTCAAACACTCTCATATGCACAAGTCTTGCTCTCATAAAGACTACTCAAACACTCTCATACACACGAGTCTTGCTCTCAAGAATACTACTCAAACACTCTCATACCCACGAGTCTTGCTCTCATAAAGACTACTCAAACACTCTCATTAACACTACTCAAACACTCATACGCACGAGTCTTGCTCTCATAAAGACTACTCAAACACTCTCATTAACACTACTCAAACACTGTCATACGCACAAGTCTTGCTCTCATAATGACTACTCAAACACTCTCATTAACACGACTCAAACACTCGCATGCGCATGAGTCTTGCTTTCATAAAGACTACTCAAACACTCATTAACACTACTCAAATGCATTCACGCGAGCACACGTCACTGGCATTCACGAGTTCATGTCAATCAGGCTCACGCACACGTCGATTATGCTCACACGTGAATTGTGTAAATCTTTTAGTAGGTAGTTAAATTAAAAAGGTAAAATTATAGAGATGCATTGCACACAATCAGGGAACTCGTGAATGCCAGTGTGCGAGAATGTGATTGATATGGTCGCATGAACGCATTTGAACACATTGAATTGCCTATAGATCCCACTTGATGGCACTAAAGCACTACAAGAAGCGCCTCAACTCACTTCAACACAGTTCCTTCGCATCAAAATGCGAAAAGATGGCGCCAAAGCAATACTTTTAGATTAGCATTTTGGCCTGAGCACAAAATACAGCAAATTGCTAGCTTAAAGTTTTTCAGCGGATAATGGAGGACAGGCTCTGGCCCAAAATCTGGATATTTGTCATATGTATCTCTCTATATCGAATTTGAACAAGAAAATAGAGATATTTTTTAACATTCAAACTTATTTACATTTTTTAAAAAAGCATGGCAATTTTTAAACCTATTTGTAACTCAAGAAAAGTGTGCTATGTTGAGCATTAACTTTCTTTAACGTCTTGATGCAGGCCAAGATGATTTTTATTTCTTTTTTGATTAGCTGCCCAATAATGCCCATGTAAATGATGCCACTTCCCAAAACTAACATGGCAGCACACACACACGATCCAATGTAATGTGCCACGTCCCAAAACTAACACGGCAGCATACACACAGACACACTTACACACACACGCGTGCGGGAGAGCGGCCCGCTTATTACGACTCTGGAGATTTTAGCAGATTAAATCCAGCAGCCATATAAGCCGCATCTTTATGGGCAAATAAAGAGCAGTGGAGTTACAGCCCGCCCCTGCTGGCTGACAGTAGCCAAGGTCATCTTTCATTAGAACTGCCGGGAGCGGGAAGCCAATAACTAAAAAGATATACCATGCACGCACACACGCATATATACAATAACTGGAATGTGGATGTGGTGTGTAATGTATGAACAAGTGAACTACAGATTTTTTTTTAAATACAGCCCCAGTGAGAGCCCATTAGATCGCTATTGGATCCCATCATGTTGTGGCTGGTTGGTGTATACATGTATATATCAAATCACAGGAAGATGACAGTGACAGAATGTGCCATGTACGCAATCTGGGACAAGGTCATGCGGGTTTACACTGGATGCACCACCAGGCATGCTTAATTGAGCACCACAAACTGGTTGACACACACAAAACACATAAGCGGCGTCCCGGTTGACCACATGGAGCACAAGGAGGAGGGCACCAGCCACCACAAGCGGAGGAGCAGCACACTGCACAAAGCACTGGGTCCCAGCAAACCTCTCAGGGGGGACCATGAATAAATCACTGAGCTGGAGGGGGGGTGGGGTGCGAGGGGGGGTACTGTACGCTGAGCGACGCTCACAAGGGAGGCACGAGGGGGGGGGCGGTGGTGTGATCATGGCGGGGCCGATCTGAGAGGTTTGACTGAGAATGGGGAGGCAGGCGGGCAAACACGGCGTCACTCACTGGGTGTCGCTTTGGGACGTCATAGACCCCTTCCTTCTGCTGGCTGGTGGGAACCTGCGCAGCCGGCCACAAACCCAGAGCACAGCCAAGAGAGCCTGTTACCTCGACATCAGCAATGGTCTGGTCTTTGCGCAATACGGTGACGCATTTTACCCCAATCTTGACTAGAATTTGGTCATTTGGAATGGAACCGATTTGATGTTGTGTTGACTAACTTACACTATGTTGTGTGTAGTTGCTACGTTTTGAAGCATAACTGGATTTCACTACTTGGAAGCAACAAGTAGAAGGTACAAATTATACAACTTTGATGCCTAAACGGGCAGCAGAAGATGGGGAACAGCGAGTACGAGAAGTGTGGGCCTTATTTAATGACTTGTACACTAAAGATAAATATGACTCAGACCCAACTAGTTCGCTGCCTAAACGGGCAGTAAAAGCAGTCGAACAGGAACTATGGTGTACTGTTTTTTTTTTTTAATCGACATGTAGGTTGCATCAAATTCCGGTAGCGGGTACAACAATTCAGACCCAACTAGTTTTCTGCCGAAACGGGCAGTAGAAGTGTCACAAGAACTACAATCTTTGGTCTTGATTTTAATAACTTTTAAGAGACGTCAAAGTCTGACAAAGGGTACAAAGGATTCAGACCCAACTAGTTTAGAAGTTGAACAGGAAGTACAATGTTTGGTGCCGTTTTTTAACTACACGTGGGAGACGCAACAGTCAGGAAGAGGGTACAAATGATTCAGACCCAACTAGTTTTTTGGACTAAACAGGCGGTAGAAAAAGCCAACCGATCTTTCGCACTGGTGTTAACGACATGTAGAATATATCAAATTCTGGTAGAGGGTACAATAATTCAGACCCAATTAGTTTTCTGCCGAAGAAGAAGTACAACAGGTACAATCTTTTGGACTGGTTTTAATGATGTGCAGGAGACGCAAAAGTCTGGTAGAAGGAAGTCGTGATTCAGACCCAACTACTTTGCTGCCGAAACAGGTAGTAGGAGAAGTTGAACAGGAAGTATGTTTCTATATCATCATATTTTTGACTGAAATGCCAAGTAGAAAATATTACGATAATAGACAATTAACAATTAAATGAACGCAATTTTCCTCAGCTCATCAATCAAGGATATTTACCCCAATGCCCAGGGATCACTTTTAGCGTTGGCGCTAATCAGAATTAAAATCTACACGATGAGACCTCATGAGTCGTGTCTTGGCCCGTGAGGGAATAGTTTAGCTCTTTCTTGGTTTGGATAATGAAGCTTTTCAACCCCCGCAGATGTGTAATAACTCAATGTCACACACATGGCGACGTAATAATATTCCATGCCACAAAATTGCAAAGATTTGACAGTCTTTGTGCGATGAGAGGGAACAATTAGCGCTGAGAGCAAACTGAGATTGTCTAGTTTGGAACAGCAGGGGCGCTTTCATGCATTTGGGGTAAAACTCCAAATAAAGAGAGACGAATTATTGGGAGATGGCATCTACTGGAAATAAACCAAGGTAATGCTAAATTTGTTATTATTATGTAGAATATTTAGTCTCCATAAAATTATTTCATACAATGAATAAAACTACACTAATGGAATAAATTCATATAAATAAAAAGTAAAAAGACTAAAGCCATATAAATATATAAAAAATTCAAATACATGAATAAAATATAAAATACAAAAACGACTAAAATATAGATACAGCACATTTATTTCATATAAATAGAAATGACAAATGAATATTAATATAAATGACTTAATTAAATGAAAGCATAAATACAAATATAAATACATCATTAATGAAAATATAATATAAACGTACATAAAAATTACAACATTAATAATCAGCTAAAATGATCCCTATAGATAATTCAACGTTTGACGTGTCAGGCATGAAAGAAAAAAAAAATCAATGGGGGAGGTTTTGAGGCTCAGTCAAGCATTTTCCTGATTTAAAAAAATAGTTAAAGTAAATGTAAAATAAAAACAGAATTTTCACTACAAAACACAATTTATGTGAACAAACTAAAAAGAGCTTCCACATCCACAGACTCACAGAGATGTGACACTGAGCCGAGGGCGGGTTGAGGCCGTGTAATATTTGAAAGCGAGTGTGGAAGCAGCTTTAAAAAAATAATTGGAACAAATCCAAAGTATCTGGCCGCTGTAAGAGGCCTACCAGAGAGACACCATGTCCTCATCTCAATCATGCAAGTGCAGATATGTGGGGTAATGAACCAAAATATGCACAAATCCCCACAGTTTGGCTTGAAAACTCTATTAGGGTGGAATCGCAGCTATGGCGGCATTCCCTGTGCGGAACTGTGTGCTAAATGGATGTGTGTAGCACACTCCGTCATGTTTATTTCCAGAAGCAGCCATCTTTATTCATACTGCTACAAGCGGCCTCACGTTTGTGTCGTGCACACCCGCTGTCTTAATTTCAATCCATTTTATTAAAAGATCAAACGAGTCTGGTGATTAATCTTTCTTTTCTTTCATCTCCCCGGGAGAAGAGGATGAGGAGGGGTGTCGGGCAGCGGGTGGGGGCGGGTCCCGCCTTCCGCCTTCCGCACCGGCCAGGAATAACCTCAGCATCCGCGCCCCCCCCCCCCTTTCCCGCCCCTTGGAGGGCTACACAGGCCTCCTGGGGTGGTGTAGATTGCGTGTTTGTCCTTTTCATTAAAAACACTTTTTTTTTTTTTTTTTTACAGTATTTCCCTGTTATATCATGATGTATCTACCGCAGCAATACTACATCACATTATTTTTTTGGGGGGGATTTCACACCCCAAAAATACGTTTCCAGATATTAACCTTAAGTCAGACTTTGCTGGCCGTTGTCAAGTCATTCCAATACAGAACTATATTTCTAATTTCATTTGTACCTGTGCCTAGAAAGCCAAGTGTGGAGAGTCTCTGTCACTGAAATCCACAGGAGCAATCAGTGAATGGGGCGGTCGATCATTGCCAACAGCCTCTCAAAACATCCAGTCTCTCCTTATTCTCGCCTGTTTCCTCCATTTGTGGCAATCCGCTTGTTCCTTGACAATCGCACCATGTTTTTGTGGTACAATGAAAAATAATACAGTACAGTATACTGTGCGTGGAGGCTCAAAACCTGACACAGCGTCGCACTACTTCCGTTATTCCGCTGTACCATGCTCAATGTAGTTACAGTATTTTTATGCTTGCACATTTTTGTGTTCAACTACGTTTACAATGTATTTAAAAAGTGTGTTTGAATGAGTTTAAAGGGTTTAAACCTTCTTTATTTGGACTCTCCGTATTGTGGATTTTCACCTATTGCAGGTGGGTCGCCCGCCATGAACGAGGGTTCACATTATTTCCTATGTCTCCTTTTGTATGTTAAGCATAATATTAAACATTCTCGCCGTCTGACTGCCCAACAACGATGAGCTGAAGTAATTTTATTTTGGTTTTCTTTTTTCAATGCGAGTATACCTGATAAATGCTCTCGTCTGATTGGTCGCGGATGGGCTCGTGTCCGGCCTCAAACACAATGTACTACGGCGCCAGAAGCACAGGGAAGAGATAGGGAGGGAGGGGAAAAAAAAGAAGAAGTGGAAGAAGTCGAGAGAAAAGTCAAACAGCATTTTTGGGAAAATCAGCTTATCATGCACTCCACAAACATGCACATTATGTGGATATTTGAACCCAGATATAGTTCCATTAGTAGTGAGCGAGGGGCTGTCTCCCCACACAGTGCGCACCCACACACACACACACACACATACACATACACATACACATACGCACGAACAGATAGGAGCAAGCCAAAAGGTGGTGAAGCGGGGGAGTGAAGCAAGGCTGGCGAGGTTACCTGGTAGACCGGGTCCTCCAGATCTTCCTCCAGTATCGTCTGCGGACGAGCGGAGCCAAGAAGAAAAAGGAAAGAGGCATAAAGGGTTAAAGGCGGAGGAGCAAGAGAGCGTAGGCGGGAAGCACAAGCAAAAAGAAAAAAAAACTAAGAGAAAGAAAGAAAGCATCGTTGGCTTCCCATCATTCGGTAATTTGGCAATCGTCAGGCAGGGGGAAGAGAAAGCACAATAGGCAGACGTCGCTACTGGTGAGACCTTTTTTTTGCGGGGTACAAGCATCCTGATTTGTAACTGCTGATCTGAAGCGATCTTTAAATGTCCGAGGAAAATATCTTTTTGCTCTTTTAGTGATTTTTTTTTTTCTTTTTCCCAGACATCCAACAATCGGGCCTTTGCGGGGAAAAAGGCTCCACTTAGGCCCGATTATCCGTATGCATGTGCCTCGCTTAAGTAGATCGCGGTTGCAAGTTCTCCTCCTTGTCTTTCTATGGTGGTGAATGACCTGTAAGACGCGTTATAGAAACACTCAACACAACCTGTTGCTCCTCTATTTGGGTCCGGCTGCTTCAGCGAGCTTCCCGATTGGCTACCGCTCTGTTTCACATCACAATCACGGAGCTGTAAATCGTAGCTATTGAACATGTGTAACATTTACGAATGGCGGCCCCGACTGTTTTCAGAGCAGGTTGTGGAGGGGAAAAATAATCACTCTTAACACATGCCACTACTCAGGATAATCCCACATGATAATAACCTTTGAGAGCACAGGTGTCAAACCCGCGGCTCGGGGGCTAGCTCCGCGCCGTCACACTTCACGTGGCCCGCGAAAGCAAATCATGTGCGTCGACTTCTTGTTTCTTGCTCAAATACCAAAATTGCAAAAAACCTTTTCCTAAGGTTGAGATATTGCAAGCATTTTTTTTGTTACCAATCAACCTTTCAAAATAAGCTGACTAATCGTTGAACAAAAAACATTTCTTTTTACTAAATTCTCATTTCAAAAGTAGATATCCATCAATCTTTTGTGTATATGTAATAATATGAGGCGATCATACATTTATATGGGTTCATGGTCAGGAAACCATAAGTGCGATGCGGCCCGCGACAAAAATGAGTTTGACACCCCTGTTTTAAAGACATCCAATAATTAGGCGTTTGCGGACTTTGATGGAAAAAGGTGAGAAACAAAAATGCTCAAGTTAGGCTGTCATTCTGTTTTGCGTCACAGTCACAGAGTTTGCGACTCGGCCCAACTCGGTGCTGACAACACCAGCAAGGCTTGACGGATGTACCTGGTAGACGGCCTGCTCGCACTGTTTGTCCTTCTGGGCCTTCTTCTCCATCTCCTCGCGCTGCTTTATCTCGTAGATGAGCTGGAACAAGTCCCGCAGGTCCAGGATCACGGGTTCAGCCTGAGGAGGGTGGCGGCAAGCAAGTTCATCTCCAATAAACGCGCACGCACATATGCACACACAAACAATGCTACATACACACGCACGCTCCCTCACACGCACACACAAACAAACGCAAACACGCACACACAACTATGGCACCACAAGCCAAAAATTAAGCACCTTGTTGAAGGCAACAACTTTTGTTTGCATGTCTGATTGTGACTTAGTGCTGCTTGTACTTTCTCACTGTCAGACAAAGCCACTGACTGTCAGACTGAATTATTCCCACAAAGCGCTGCTGCCAGCGAGAGGCACACCGGCAAACAAAGACATACACCGGCGGCGCTACCAGCTCCAGCACTTTCTTCCTCATCCCGCCGCCACTCCGACCGACACGTACGGCGGCGGACGGACGGATGGCCGCCTCCTAGCAGCTTGGTGGAAAAAGTACTCACACTTTGTACTTCTACTGAACTTTAATAATGGTACCTTAACCTACCAGTTTATTTTTCCCCATTAACATGAAATACCACAGCAATGTTTTCTCACGTGTTCATAATAAAGTAATGCATTGTATTGTCTAAAATAGGGTGGTCGAAATTAATGCGTTCGCGGAAAATGTTTTGAATCGCTCGATTAACACACGACTCTTCATTGGCCTTGTACTGCACTTGTCGTGTGTGTGCTTTGTTGAGTGTGCTGGTCCTGCTGTGTGCGCCTCGGCCTCTTCGGGGCAGTGTCGCGCATGCATGCATATAACACCTACACTACTTGAGTTCAATGAACAAAGAAAGTCGCGATTAAACTGACTTAAGATGACTTGTTTTTTTTTTGCAGAGTATGAAGGATATATGCCTGTGAGTATTGTTATCTTATCTGTGTTCCAATAGCGTTTGTGTGTGAATATTCGTTATTTAAGGGGATATGACTCCCGGACTTCCATGCTAACCTTTGTTAGCCTGTCAATGTGATTTTACATTGTGTGTTAGCATTAAGCTGTCTTGTATTTAAAGTTTTTTTTGTGTGTGTTTCGTTTTAAAGTAATACGGTACAATAACAGTTTTACAGTATGTGCCTATCTTTTTTTTTTTTGTTGGGATGTAATTTTTAAATGATAATAAATATATTTGCATAAGGTAAACATATGTTGATAAGGGTATTAAAACACTGAAAAATATCGTTTTATTGTACATTTAGAACAGAAGCTAAATGTGCAATTGCGATTGTTTTCATTTTGCATTTATGTGTCTCACTGTTTGTCCCGTTCAATATATGGCTAAAAGTGCATCAGCGACTGTGGCTCTCTTTGCCCACATGAATGACAGCGCCGTAATTGTGCCATATTTTTTTCACTCCACTAGTGCTTTCATCTTTTTTGGTCGTGTCTTCATGCTTGGAGGTTGAAAATAGTGACAGGCCCATTTTAACAACATAAGGAGTAGAACAATATCTGTTTGCAAATGTAGGAAATACAAGTACAGATACTCGAAAGAATCTGCTCGACTTCCCACCACTGCTCCTAGTGAGCTTCAACACTTACACTACATCGACTGTTACCGAAACAAGCGGAACAAGCCTTCGAGTACGACAAGAGTTTCAGCCCTAATCAATTATTGACCGCGAGCTTTTTGCGTAGTGCACTCGGAGTTCACAGACGGAACGCCGCCGCGCATGAAGCGCAGCTCTATTTTAGCGCCGCCGTTCCATGAGATGGTTTCTCCGCCTCGCGTCGCTCTTGACAGCCCTGGCCCGAGGGGGGGTGCGAACGTCTGCTCTTGCTGGGCCGCCGACATCGAAACATATTGTCACGCTGTCGCATTCGCCTCGCCTTTGAAAGTACAGATTTTAACCGGCTCGGCTCAGCTCCATCTCGCAGTGCCAGCGACTCCTTTCTAAAGGGGCTAAGACTCCAAATCAGATTGAAAATGGCACCATCAGTTCACAGTGAACTAGGAAGAGCTAACAAAAGGATAAAGAAACAATATGCTTCTTTGGATGAATGAATCGTTCTTTTCAGAGGCCTCAATATGCCCAAAATCTCATTTTTGCAAGTGCTTGTATCCTGGTAAAAATGTTTGTATTTTATGGATCCTGAACATAATTCATTTAGTAGTGCCCAATGGGAAGTTAGGGAATAAAAAAAAAAAAATCAGCCCCCGACACTAGTTTCACTGATTGACGCGTAATTGGGCGGACATGTCTGTCATAACAAGACGTATGAAAAACTCTCTAGGATCTATGCCTGCGAATAAGCAGGAAATCTGCCACTTTGGTTTGAAGCACCACACATTGTTAGAAAGTTAGAAATAAAGTCAGCCCCTGACATCAATTTTACCAATCAATGCGTAATTAGGTAAAAATGCCTTTCATAACAGGACGCACGAAAAAGTCTCTCGGATCCATGCTTGGAACTGAACATAAAGACGGCCATTTTGGTTTGAAGCAGTGAATCCACACTCCGTGTCGCTCGCTAGAAAGTCAGTCAGCCCCTGAGACCAGTTTCACTGATCGACTGATCGAATTTTTAAAAAACGTAGCGTTAATTTAAAGAGGCTCAACTTATCTTTTTATTATTGGATTATCTTTGTAAGTGTCACACACACTGCAAAATGTATGAGAACAAAACTGTAATTTCGAAGGCTACGAAGGTGTAAATGACACGTGCAGGTCAAGCGATGGCTGGTCACAACCTTCGAATAAAAGTAAGCTTATAATGGCGAGGTTTCCTCAGGCACACGTCGGGTAAATGCCAGCTAAGGCTGACCGATGGCACTTCGACGGGTTCGCCTTCGGTGACAACCAATTTTGTGATCTCTGATCTATGTCGCAATAAGGTGTGCAAGTGTGACTGCGCTGTTTGTGTCGCCGCGAGTCAAAGAGCAGCGCCCGGGAGGATGGATGTGCCATTGGAGCCGGTGACACACACTCAAACACCCATCGACTCAGCATGGGGAATCGATACGGCGACAGAGAGAACCAGCTGGATGCAAACGGAGCACAACAACAGGTTCGAAAAAGGCCAAAGAATTGGTGCCGGATTGAACACAAAGCTCCACAAACTCAACGGCGGCTTGATAAACAGCACGACGGGACACGAGCTGCTGTGCAAAGGTCCTTGTCTAAATGTCAAGAGGTCTGCGGCGTTGAGAAAGGACACTCATACAAAATACATGAAGCCTGTGGAGCGGCCTGAAAATATCCAAATACTGACCGACTGTGCGGTTTTGATGGCCACGAAGCGGTGGTTGCCTTCCTTCCCGCAGACGTAGCCAAACGCTCTGTGGTCCGTGATGTCCTTGGCGATGTAGGAGATCTCGTGGACGGCATGATGGTGTTGCAGGACCTGAAGGGAAGACCCACACCGATGCTTTCATTAGGTCTTGATGGCTTTACTGGACCACCTGAACTACGTATACTGGAGTGGAACATATTCATAGCAAAAGGGTGGATGAAAATCAGGAAAAGCAATCTGCATTTACAAAACATAATTAAATACAATGTGAAGAAATAAACCGTTTTTGCCACATTTTATGCTTCAATTTGACAGATGTTGTGCTGGTCCTTGATCGCGGGGAATACGTTCAAGACCCGCACGCAACAGGTCAAAATCTGTGATAAGGAGAGACCATGTAATAATAGTTTTAGCCCTTCAACACGCTGAAACCACATTTAAACTTAATTAAACACACTCTTTATACACAAATAAAAAATGCTAAATCCGGCACAGTAGATAGAACGCTGTTGTCTAATGCAATTTTGGTGATTCTGATTGAGGTGGAGGCAAACAGATATACAAGCTCATTGGACCTGTGTGGTGGCTCAGACGTATTTCATTCATAAATATATGAAACGCGGGCATCGAACTCTCTGAATACATTGAATGCATTGTTATAAGGTCATCATTATCATATTTTTCAAATCCTCCCACTGGCCACCTTTACATCATCCGCCCGTGGAGGTTTGCTTGCAGTTTCTTATAAATATACTTTGTGTGCTTCGATAAATCAGTTTCTTCTTCAACCACGTCAAAGATGATCAGTGCGCCACTCGCGCCACTCATTTAAAGGGAATGAGAGGAGCCGCTATTGATTGGACAGGATGGAGGTCGGCTGTGAACACGCCCACACCAGCCCAGACATCCCAGTTTTAAGTGGGCTTCCTGATGGAGGTCCACAAAATTACCAACATTGGGTCTAACCTGTCTCCTAGCAGAGTTGCGCCACGCGCAGCGCTGGATTTATGCCAGTCAAGAAATTAGAGGCCCCAGAATCATAGCGGGCCACTGTGGCCTCTTCATTGTTGTCTGGGTAGGGGGCACCACGCTAGTGTTGCCAATGGCAGATGGCAGGGTTATTGTTTTTGGGAAGTGTCAAGGGGGCGTATCAGTGACAATCACAGTTCGGCAAGCTGTCGACTTGATCGCTTCATTTGTGCCCATGTGACAAAAAACACAACACACAAGTGCTGGACGTCAGACTAAAATGTGTGTGCGTGTCTGTTGTTGTTGTCTGTGCCAGGTGCATGCTGGGAGCAAACAGACACACACACAAACCTGCGACGGAGAGGTAATCCTTAATGAGTCATTCATAATTAATAATTAGACTAATGATCATCATCGTTCCCCCCCGATTGACCTGAAAATGGCAGCCAAGGCGGGACACACAATACAAAGTGGTTATTGAATTATCTCTAGGAATGCATGTGTGTGTGTGTGTGTGTGTGTTTGTGTGTGAGTGGGTGACAGAGTGCACAGAACAGCTTGAGGGGGGCAGCGGCCTCTCCAAATTCAAATTGATTTTGCGTCTGGAAAGCCAAAATCGCGACAATCACCTCTGGACTGAGATTGATTGATAAACTGCACAAGTGGCAGCACCCTCATAAAAACAAAACCCCCCAAAAAACTTTTGCAAGGTGTTACACTGAGGGCATTGAAACTTTTTCTTAATGCTTTACTGATGGGTAATGACAACAAGACATAACAGTATGACTCCGAGATCGGAATATAAACCCAATAAACAGAAACGGACGCAGCTGCAATTAGCTAAAATCCTAGAGTAATTGACGACCCCGCCTAAAAATGTTTAGAATTGCCTATAAATGCCACAAGGTGGCGTCAAAATACAACTTTGGTCTAAATTAAGCTCCTCGTTGCACTTCTACGTAGTTCCTTGGCACCAGATGCTGGCAAAGCATGACTCTTGAACTTACTTCAACAGAGTTCCTTGCCACTAAGAAATGTGTGGGGGTTCATTGTTGTAGATATAGCGGATTTAACGGTACATGTATTGGTGTTCAGAGTTGCCACACGGGACATATTAGCGAAGAAACAGGATGTGCAAATCTCTCGCATTCCAGCTGCTTAAAAACATCCAACGCAGATCAGCCTCTGGCTCGCCAAAGTCACTTGCAACAATATACTTTTTGCTCTATGTCAAACACTTAAAATGGCATCATGCAAACATATAATGACAATAATTTAAAAAAAAATAACATACTGTATTTCAGACTGTTCAAACTGTGACATTTGTCAGGGTTTTCTAAATAGATGATAAACAATTTATGTTACACTTTCCTAAAAAGAAAAGATTTGTGCTCATGGGGCATTTTAAATACCTTTAAATGTGTTCCTGTGTTGATGTACAATACACATCCAAAACTACTGTCCATTACTACTTGAAATACATATTTAATGAGATCGTATGGTGCTATGAACAAAGACAACAATATACGTAACGTGCATCTATTGTAACAATTTGCTGCCAGAGAATGAATCACTTGTAGGCCGCCCTTATCCCCACCTTGAAAAAAAGCAATTATTTAAACAACAACAGCACAAATATTTGATGTGCCTGTTGGGGGAAATCAATAGGGCCATTGCTAGAACCCTGACAGCAAAGATGTTTATGCTTGTACAAAGACAACTAGACTATTTGGAAAGGGGGCGGGGCATTGAAAATAGTGACTTGAATTGCTCTGAAAATAACACTAATATTGACCAATATGACCAGGCTTTTAACCCATTCAAAATCAATAGGTTTCTTGCTTTGATCCAGTGTAGTGGCTCCAAATTTCTGTCACTAGGCCTGAACAATAACATTATTCATGAGCAATTAAATGAACGTTGCGGCTGTCAGTCAAGTTCCTTGTGTTTTTATTCACGCTTGTATGGTCTGATTAGCTCACGTGTAGATGTTTTGTTGGGTCATTTAAGTGTCTCAAAACATTGTTTGCTGCCAAGAGAAAAGATGAGCTTCTTTCCCCCGACAGACTGACAGTGACAACGAAGAACCTTCACACAAACACAAAGTCAATTGAGAGCCATGTCTCGTTTTCCCTCCTGGCGAACGCTCCCTGTGTCTCTGTATCCCCCCCCCCCCAAAATGATAACAAAGCTTCTGATGACAAATTAGTGTAGCGTAGACAACCCTGCCAGTACAAGTCAAAGGCTTCTACATTATTGTTGTCTACACACAAACAGGTAAAGGTGGTTTCACCGTGTAAAGTCATTTTTAAAATAACAGAACCAATACAAACAAGACTTACTTCGTTTAACCTTTACATTCCAAATTCATTCAGAGTACGACCATTTTTTTTTCTTGGTGCAAGTCAGGTCTGATGAAGGTAGGCATGTGTATGCTGTCTATAAACTGAAATGAAAGCGAGAATTTAATTACTGATTAATCACTGCCACAAGTCGGCGTCTCAGGAGGGGGAAGCAGTGCACCATTACCACTGTGTATAGTGGGGATGGGGCGCTGACCTCGACTCGGGACGTTGTGAGCCGGTGGGCAGAATACTTCGAAGACCTCCTCAATTCCGCCGACACGCCTTCCCATGAGGAAGCAGAGTCTGGGGTCTCTCCTATCTCTAGGGTTGAGGTCACCGAGGTGGTTAAAAAGCTCCTTGGTGGAAAGGCCCCGGGGTTGGATGAGATTCGCCCGGAGTTCCTAAGGGCTCTGGATGGTGAAGGACTGTCCTGGTTGACACGCCTCTGCAACATCGTGTGGACATCGGGGACAGTGCCTCTGGATTGGCAGACTGGGGTGGTGGTCCCCCTTTTTAAGAAGGGGGACCAGAGGGTGTGTTCCAACTAAAAGGGTATCACACTCCTCAGCCTCCGTGGTAAGGTCTATTCAGGGGTGCTGGAGAGGAGGGTCCGTTGGGAAGTCGAATCTCAGATTTAGGAGGAGCAGTGTGGATTTCGTCCTGGCCGTGGAACAGTGGACTAGCTCTTCACCCTCGGCAGGGTCCTTGAGGGTGCGTGGGAGTCCGCCCATGTGTTTTGTGGACTTGGAGAAGGCGTTCGACAGTGTCCCTCGAGGGGTCGTGTGGGGAGTGCTTCTGGAGTATGGGGTACCGAACCCCCTGATATGGGCTGTTCGATCCCTGTACGACCGGTGTAAGAGTTTGGTCCGCATTGCCGGCAGTAAGTCGGACTCATCTCCGGTGAGGGTTGGACTCTGATTCTGTTCATAACTTGTATGGACAGAATTTCTAGGCGCAGCTGAGGCGTAGAGGGGCTCCGGTTTGGCGGCCTCAGTATTGCATCTCTGCTTTTTGCAGATGTTGTGATTCTTCATCAGGTTGTGATATCCAACTTTCACTGGAGCGGTTCGCACCCGAGTGTGCAGCGGCTGGGATGAGAATCGGCACCTCCAAATCTGAGACCATGGTCCTCGGTCGGAAAACGGTGGAGTGCCCTCTCCAGGTCGGGGATGAGATCCTGCCCCAAGTGGAGGAGTTCAAATATCTTGGGGTCTTGTTCACGAGTGAGGGAAGAATGGCACGAGAGATGGACAGGCGGATCGGTGCAGCGTCTGCAGTAATACGGACTTGGTATCTGTTCGTTGGGAAGAAGGAGGAGCTAAGCCGGAAGGAGACGCTCTCGATTTACTGGTCTGTGGGTCATGACCGAAAGAACAAGATCCCAGATACAAGCAGCCCAAATGAGTTTCCTCCGCAGGGTGTCCGGGCTCTAACTCTTAGAGATAGGGTGAGAAGCTCGGTCATCCGGGAGGGGCTCGGAGTAGAGCTCCTCCACATTGAGAGGATGAGGTGGTTCGGGCATCTGTTTAGGTTGCTTCCAGGACGCCTCCCTGGTGAGGTGTTCCGGGGATGTCCCAGGACACGCTGGAGAGACTACGTCTCTCGGCTTGGCTGGGACCGCCTCGGGATCCCCTTGGGAGAGCTGGAGGAAGTGGCTACGGAGAGGAAAGTCTGGGCTTCCCTGCTAAAGCCACTGCCCCCGCGACCCGACCTCGGGTACGCGGAAGAAAATGGATGGATGGATGGATCACTGCCAGCCCTCCCAGTTAACATGGATATTCGACTTCTAAAGCCGTCAATGGCAGTGAATGTGTTAAGAAAAATGGTCAAAGGTTGGATTTTATGAACCTTGTCTAAACTTTCAGGGACTGTTGCTTTATATCAGGGGTGTCAAACTCAAATTCACATTGGGCCAAAATTATTAATTGGGATAAAGTTGTGGGCCAAACTCATTATTTATTGAAAATTGACTGCATGTTTTCCCTTCTTATTTCAATAGATACCACTCTTTTGTTGTCATCTGTAGCTTTTGGAGTTCCTTTTAAATGGAAATCGTCTTTCCATAGATTCCATGCCTTGGAGTAGAAAAAGTGCGTTTAAAAAAAAAAAAAAACATTCATTCACGCTATGTGTTATAGTCTTGTGTTCCAGCCACATTGCCTCAAATCACATGACAAGCAGATCTGTCCTTTACATTCATGAACAGATAATCTGCCTCCCTCCTGTCTTGAAAGCTCCTCTTTTTTCATCTTTCATTTTGGCCATTTTTGGGAAGGGGAGGTGTACATTTGTCAAAGGACACTGTCTGCTAGCATGGATGCTAATCACTGCAACAAAAAAGAAGCGGTGAGGCGCTTGTTGGTCTCAACTGATGTACCAACACACGAGCAAAGCTCGCATTTGTATTATTAGCTGTATCTACAGTATTTTTACATTCAGATTATTTTTGTAAACCTCATTTACTAATTTTCCCCCAAAAGTTTGCCAAGCCCTTACCTAGCGCGTACAATTGCCACAATTATTACAACGGAACAGGACGTTTCTTGGGCGTTTCCAATAAGTGTGCACGTGTCTGAAAGCGAGCTCGAGAAAGAGGAACATGCCCTCTGTTAAGATTAATGTCTCCTCTCTTCTTCCCCTCCATCTCAAGCGCCACCCTTCCTCCGCTCCGGACGACCTTCCCTCCTTCGGTCCCTCCTTCGGGAGCGAGCGGCCATCCATCCTGTCGCCCGAGCCCGCGCGTCCATCCGCCCATCCTGCTGAGTGATGCGCGGGCCGGGAATGAGACTGTCAAGAACCCTGAACCTCAGCAGAGTCATTCCGGCTGTCTCTCTCTCTCTCTGGCTATCCATTAGGACTGATAGTGAGGACAGCATATCGCTATAGTTAATATTAATGTGTGGAGACAGAGGACAAAGTCTCCCTATGGGGAGCTTTACTTTGACATATGCTTTCCTATTCCCCACCCGTCCCTCTGACTCGCTCCGCCTTGTGTCTTTATTTCATCGTCCCTCCGTCTTGGGTCTGAGACAAAGACTGACGACGGACATAAAAAGAGGCATGACGAACGACGCTGCCGGCGGGATGAGCTCGGTCGAGTGAAATACGGCCGCCACGCGGGAGGCCACCGGTCACCGGCGCCGCGCCTCTGAGTTACGGCTGAATACGCGCCATCGAGGTGTAAATCTCGGGGCTCAGCGCCTGGGCTAATAAAAGCGGGTGCGAGCAGGGCAGCCGGCTTCAAATTGCCGCTTGCCCCCATTCGCGGTCATTGGGATAAAGTGAGGCGGCTCACGGTGAATATATTTACAGGACATTCGGCAACACATGCTAACGATGCACTTTGTTGTCAAATTACATATAGTGAACCAAACGAACCCGTCCAATAGAACAGTGGTCCTCAACCGCTGGGCCGCGGACCCGTACCGTGCCGCACAGAAAGACAGATCCAAAAAAATATTTGAGTGATCATCAGTCAGTCAGAAGGAAGTTTTATTGTGAAAATCAGGTGCCTGTGCCTCTGTCAAAACACTCAATTCGTCAATGTAGAACGGGGGGAAAAAAAGGAAGCCCACAAGCTACAAAAATGAAGACCCCCCCCCACCCTAAAAAAAAATAAATATATATATATGTATTAATATATATATATTAATACTCCCGTTTCCTCCCACATCCCAAAAACATGCGTGGTAGGTTAACTGAAGAGTCTAAATTGTCCATAGGTGTGAATGTGAATTGTTGTCTGTTTATATGTGCCCTGCGATTGGCTGGCAACCGGTTCAGTACCCCGCCTCTAGCAGCCCGCAACGCTCGTGAGGATAAGCGGTATGGAAAATGGATGGATGGCTGGATGGGTGCGCGGCGCGGCGCAAAAAACGGTTGCCTGCAGTAGAACCTCAACCTCAATTTGTCTGGATTGAAAAACCAAATTTCACCATCGGAACAACAGAAGGCAAACTCATAAAACATTTCGATGACAGGTGAGCTATTCCTGAGGTTTAGGATGTTAACGATAACATGCTTAGAAAGTATTTTTGTATTGATTTTTCAGTAATGTCATTCGTATCAGGAGGAAGCCCCAACTGACAACTGAGAGTGATCTTGACCGACTACAAACGCAGCGCGGGGAGGATAATAAGCAAACAAAAGTTGAACCAATACAAACAAGACCATTTTTTTTATTTTTTTGGGCGTTGAGCGAGACAATGGGACAGCCATGTTCTCTCATCTACTGAGGGCCTTGTTCTCAGGGTTTCAATTAGGCTCTCCTGATTTCCCACAGGGGGCACCCTCCGCAGCCCCCGCCTCGCTCACCCAGCGATGGCTCATTAATGGTGGAAAAACACAATGCTGCATGTTAGCCTACCCATTAACAAACACACACAAAGATAGAGGGAGCAGTTTGCTTACCCCTGACTTCTCATCAAAGATCTTGATCCCGCCAAAAGAAACAGTCAGGAAGACTTTCTGCTTGTGTTCGCCTTTGGACCGCGCCGCAGCAGCGATACCCTGAGGGAAGAACATTGGCAAATACAACAAAAAATGGATTCAAACAGCAGCGCAACATGCTTGACATGTACTTGACATCAATTAAGGGATGATCCTACGGTCTTACGGAATAATGATCAAGAAAACAAACAGTAAGAACACACAAATGAAGATGTTTTGAGCCATTTTATTCCAAGAGGAAATTGTATTGAAACAATCTTCTCAAATACCTCTGACAATTAAGCGGTTAAGTGCCTTGTTTAAACGCTATTAAAAAGGCTTGGAACTCAAAGCAATTCAAATAACAAAATAGCAGCAATGCTATGGGAAAGTAGTCAGTGAGTGGATCAGTCAAGCCGTGCAGTTTGACGGCTTATTTGATGACATTCAATTGTTAAACATTCAAAATCTTATTATTATTATTATTTTTTTTTTAATGAACGTGTTTACATCGAAGTTTGGCGAAAAAGGACTTTTTTTTCAAAAGGAGGTCGAGAGACAAAAACATTTATTTCTATGATTTCAACTAAAAGCACGGAAAATACATACTGGAAAAATTCAGTTTCAAAACTCGTTTAGTATCAGGAGGAATTAAGCAAATCCCAAAAATGAAAAACAAACAAAAGCAAAACTTGTTTGAAAGAATGTCTTTGTCTTTGCTATTTCTGTGGGTGGTTGTGGGGGTGAGGGCGGGCGGGATCAGTTAAAATCAGAAATCCGATTTTGTTTTAAGGTCATATTACCCAGGCCTACCATCACATATTCGGCACTCACATGTTCTGTAAAGTAAAAGTTGACAGGTGGAGTTGTCCAAAGACTCAAAGGCATACAAAAATCAATCGTGAGTGCCGAAATCAGGCTGGACAGCTGTGGGCTGAAGTTCATTTGCAACGCCTCGTGAAAACATAACCCGTCGCATTGGCTCGCAATGACACATTGATGATGAATAAACGCCCAGACTGCACCTGCGAGGGTGAGACGTTCACCTGGGCCGCATTTGCTTGCCACGGAGGAGGGAGGAGCAGCTCGCGTGAACGAAGAGGCGAAGGAGATCAGAGAAAAGCTCTTGATGGATTTGCCGTAGCCGTAAATGAGGAGGAGGGAAGGCGTTTGATCAATGAGCTGTCGCTCCTCTCCTCGGCCCTTCGTCACCTTCAGCTGAAATGCACCCCCCCCGCCCCCCTCAATTCAGATACCTCCTGTAGGACAATAAATAATGAATCGGGCTCTTCCGACTTCCAACTCTTGAAGTCGTTGTGGCGAAACGCACTTTTCAGATTATTGCGTTTGGCGATGTGTCTTTGGGTAGTGTGTGAACGGCTGCCTGCGTTCAAATGCTTTTGCAGAGATCTGTCAATCCCAGGGGATTACGATCCGGACCCACCCGCAAAAGGTGAAAATCTACAACATAAAGAGACCGTCAAAAAAAAAAAAAGTAAAATCTACTTCTCCCTCATGCTTTAAACACATTTATATCTATTAAAACACACTTTCTAAAGTACAGCATTCCCTAACACGTTCTCACTCTCCAGTCTACTGTTATGTGTACACCTACTGGTGAGATGGCAAGAGCCAGTCGGCTGAGCGATGCGGAGGCGAGAGAGAGAGAGAGAGAGAGCGAGAGTCAAAGACAGACTAGAACAAGTACACTCGCTGGCTAGAGCCAACGCACAGTTACACTTGCTGGCGAGATCTAGCCAGCAGTTAAAAACGCATACACTTGTTAGGCATACACTTCCCGGTGAGATGAAGAGAAACTGCCTATTGAGCCACGCAGAGACAGTCAAACTGAAAGTGGAACTTGGACACTCGCTGGCGAGATCTAGCTCACTGTTACGCACGCACTTGCCGGCGAGATCCAGCACACTGTGATTGATGCATACACTTTGGGACGAGCCAATAAGATTCAACCCAGTGCTGCGGAAAGATGTTACGTATACACTCACCGGCGAGATGGTGAGAGCGAGTCCGTCAACCTTCTCTCTAGTTGCAAAGCTCATGCTCCGCCCCCAGTCGTCACGGTAACCGAATCTGTACTCGCCAATGGCCCAGCAGTATAAGGGGCGGGATGAGAGCTGGCTCTTAAACAGTAAATGAGACAACGTCCCTCATAAGGGAGTTGATTTCAGCCGATTGCCTGTTTTTTTAAATCCCGGGAACAAAACAAACAAAACACAACGTGTCTGCTTTACGCCTCGCTTTTTGCCCGTCTATCTTCATCATCCCTCGTCTTCCTCACTCACATCTCACCCAAATTATTCCGCGGCGCGGCTTCCCTTTTCCGGCTAACTAGCCCATCTGTCTTCCTCTGCCTGTAATTGTTCCTGCCCTTGCAAATGAGACTTTCACCCCACATGCCCCTCTCTCATCCATATACCAACCACACCTCTTGATGTTCTTCTTTTCTTTTCTGAAAAACTAGACAATCACTCCAAGGCACTGTGTCAGACCCTGTAAAAATAAAACCCTCCTTTCTACAACATGCTTGTTGTTACAGCTGATTTGTTCATTTCCACAAATTCACAATAACAACGTAACAGCCTGGCACTCCGCAGTTGAGCAAATAAAGACCCCGGGTCATTATTTGAAGAATTATGATAATTTGATGATAATACAAGATGTATAGGCTGGCTGTTCTTACCTTGAGCTTCATCATGGAGTCCTGACAGAGTTTGTCTCCGCGGGCCGCGGTGACCTCGTCCAGGCCGATGAGCTTAGCCTTGTAGCGGACGCCGTCTCCCTTAAAGCGCCTGATGAGAGTCGCTTCGCTGCGATCCTGCCCTGCAAGAAACACACACACACGTACACACACTTTAAAGCCTGGCGTTCAAGGTCCTCCATCATCTTTTACCTTGGGGATAATCAATCTCACAGAGCAGAATAGACCATCACTGATCTAAGTAAAAAAAAAAAAAAAAAAAGTAATGGTAGCGATGAAGTGTGCTATCATATGAGTGACACCGATCAATACACTTGTGTTCTTGTCTCTTTGTGGACATTTTTTTCCCCTGCTCTTATACCCTCCATTGTGCGAGAATGTCAGCATTGTGCGAGTGTCGGCTATGGCGTTCCCATGTCGACCTTGTTCGCTCCTGTGCTGAATACAGAACAGAGGACGAGGAGGAGCTTTAACTCTGTGTTCATTTTTTACATAGACATCCTCACCTGGCCATTAGTTTGCAGCGGTGCGTCCTGTTTCGCCGATCATCACTGAGATGTTTCTACAGCGTCATTCATTCACTGCCACTGACGTTTATATTCGTCAACCGGAATCCACGTCGACGATCACGTGGGGTTATTCTCGGCTTGTCACGTCGATTATGAAGGGGGAAAGGCCAACAAGTTGGAAGTCGAACAAGTTTACGAACCTATATGTAGACTACAAACAGAGTATCTATCTTGCGGTAGGTAGTAGAAAGTATGTTTTGCCATTGTGAGAAAAGATGACACAGTTCATGGCGTGGATGAGGTAGGCCACGTAAAAAGCCAATGATGTTTGACTCGAGCAATGCAATGAGTTAGCGTTTCTCAAGGCACACGTCATAGTTGTATATCTGTAAATCAATTATTATTTTGCAATCAAAAGCCCTTTCTCAGTCTTGTTTTTGTTGTCTTATAATTTAAGGCGTTACAAAATCAAGAAATATTAGCATCAGAGTCGCTGTTCTGCTCGACATGTTTTGTTTAACAAAAAGCTCGTTTTGCCCACTTCATCGTCAGAAACTGGTGTTTTCGGTGAAACCAACCCGTTTTCTACTTCTAATTACTAAAGAACTGAAAAGCAAGAAACAATTTTTTTTTCCCGAGTGAAACAAGAGTTAAGTCTTTCAGTAAGTGCATATATTGTGGCATAACACAACATTCTGTGTGTCTTGAAAGATCATTTAGAATGCTCTAAAACGACCGGCAATATGGGGAACTCCCACAGATGACTTTGGATGTTGGAGCACAAACAAAGCATGAAGTCAACGGAATCGTAAGGCATTCCATTTTGAAATAAGGCTGTAACATAAGAAAATGTGGAAAAAAGTGAAGCGCTACAAATACTTTCCAGAAGCCGTATATGTAGCGTGATGCTTACAAGCTTCAGCGTAGTAAATGTCGTAACTCTCTGCGTAATAGTTTCTTCCTTAGCCTGAGGCCCTGTTAAGTAATACATAAACACTGACAGGGGGGAAACCCTTTGAATGTTTTTAATCTTCATTCCAGTCCAGTAAACGCTCTAAATCAGCAGGTAGAGCCAACGAGTGCCCACACAGTGTAATGATAATGCAGCGTCGCTCGTATAATACATCGACGCATTAGCGCCGTGACCCTCAGAAGGTCGTGCAGTGGTGGAGGCGATGAAGAGGTCCCTCTCCTCCTCTTCATCATCAAAAGCCTCGCATTGTTGCGAGTGTTGCCGGGCAACACGTTTTAGTGGCGGTAACTTTTCTGGATCCATTTGAAGGCTTTTTTCGCACATGGATACAGTGAAACACCACCTATTTGAAGTTTGCTGTTCACAAAATCACCTTGTTTTTCTTTCTTTTTTTTGTGTTCGTTCTGGAACACCCTAAAATGCCACAAGTTAACCCTGGCGAATTAGTAATTGGTGTCAAGGAAGTATGTTGAAGTGACGCATCCCGACTATCATACAAACGTTGTATGTTCGGGAGGAGCTAAATTTAGCCTGGGTTGTTAGTGCAAGTTGCAGAAAGTCTTTACCATATGTGCAAAGCCTCTGTAAACCTTTTGTTTAATGGTATTGTTTTTGTTGTTGATGAGTGTGAAATGAAAAACCGTTTTAGGATCATAGTTTGGGGTATATTTACGGTTTAAACTATTAATATAGGCATCGATGTGTTGCTTGTTGCTTTTTTGAACAAAAAAAGTTGCACAAAGGGGTTACAGAAGTTGGCAAAACTGAGTAACTTAATCGCAACGCCCTAAGTACACCCCCCCGAATCAGTATCATGTAAAAAAGCTTACCATTGCTTAATATTACAAAACTGCAAACAAAATGTATTTGGACATCACTAATTATGCCCCCTTCCCCATCTGAAAATGCCAGAATGAAATCCATCCTATATATTTTTTTTATTTGACGGACGTGCTCAACGTGAGATTAATGTCACGAAACTGCCAGCATTGACCAAAATGTTTGGGGGCATCTCTACCTATGCCCACTTCAACCTCAGAACGAAATCCCCAAAATGCATGTGTATATACACACACACACACACACACACACACACACACACATATAGTCGGCATGACGGACGACTGGTTAGCACCACAGTTCGGAGGACTGGGTTCCAAATCCCGGCCTTGCCCGTGTGGAGTTTGCATGTTCGCCCCGTGCCTGCGTGGTAGGTTGATTGAAGACTGTAAATTGCCCGTAGGTGCGAATGTGAGTGCAAATGGTTGTTTGTTTCTATGTGCTCTGCGATTGGCTGGCGACCGGTTCAGGGTGTACCCCGCTTCCCGCCCGGAGATTGCTCCAGCACGCCCGTGACCCTAGTGAGGAGAAGCGGTACAGAAAATGGATGGATGGATGGATATATAGTAACACAGTGGTAAACATGACCCTGTCCCAGCTTTTTTGGAACGTGTTGCAGCCATAAAATTCTAAGTTAATAATTATTTGCTAAATAAAATAAAAAAAACAATAAAGTTTATCAGTTTGAACATGAAATATCTTGTCTTTGTAGTCTATTCAATTAAATATAGGTTGAACATGATTTGCAAATCATTGTATTCGGTTTTTATGTTTACCACAACGTTCCAACTTCATTGGAATTGATTGGAAAAAAAGATTATTATTTTTTTCATTTTCCATTTGTATAATGTGTTCTATCAACTTGACGATTTTTTTTTTGGGGGGGGGGAATAAAATTAGCAATGTAGATGAAAAATCAGGGTAGCTAAGTACTGTACAATATGCAATTTCAGTTCCACATGGAAGACCTGTGGCATCCATCTCCATCCATTACCCATCAATGTTGCTATATTTAGCAAAGTGCAGAGGTCGAGAAAGGGGTATGTGTGTGTGTGTGTGTGTGCGCGTGTGCCAAGAGGGGGAAACTAGTCCAATCTGCTCTTATTAAATGTGTGTGACTCGTGCGACCCTGCCGAGCATCAAAAAGAACTAATGAAAGAATCTTTACTTGCATCCTTCTCCACAAACGCGCACACACACACACACACACACACACAAACACATGCGCGCACACACTGTTCGCGTCTTTGCCGTGAAAGAAACACACACGCACGCACAAAGGGAACACTGAGGGTATCTGCTAATGTGCCAGTCATGGCTGTTGCTCGACAGGGGGATGACAACACACACACACACGCACGCGCAGACACACAGGGAGGGAATGGGAGGGTGGGGGGTGGGGTGACGAGGAGGATGGATGGTGATGGATGGTTGAATGAGCAAGGCCTCCCTGGATAAATGTCACTCAGGATTAGAGCGTTATGACAGGCAGAAGCCCCTTTGACACACACACGCACACACTTGTGATCGATGGCAGGTACAGTACAGTCGGGCCCTCCTGGAAAGCCCCCGGCGTCGCCCCTGGCAACCGTAACCTTCCCGTCCGGCACTCCATCACTCTCATCTGTGAAGGCTTCTCCATCAATGTTGTCACACACACACACCTGGAATTTCTCCCATCATGCAACGGGGTCGCACCTTGTCCTCCGTGACGGTTCACCTTCGGCCTTCTCGTCAAGGTTTGGCCATCAGTTGTTCCCTTAAGGAGGCCCGGAGTCCTCATGTCAGACCCCTGATGGCAACCCCATCCAATGTTTATATCGTTCGACAGCAAGGCTTTCGAATCATGTCAAAGTCAAAAGCTAAGCAGAGCGGCAGTGTTGTTTGGGACATGTCCTATGCGATAAATGGGGTTCACTGCATCCCAAAAAGTTGGGTCACTCGTATCTCAAGGCAACACCGGATAATATATCAGCATGAGCTAAAGCCGCCCGGCAACACTGGCTAGTTGCTATCTCCCTTAGCATTACGTGTCTAGTTTCTGAGTTGTTGTAAATGTGCACCGGGGGAACGTGCTCATGTATTCTTGTTAACTTCAGCGGTCCGAGAAGAAAAAAACCAAAAACCAAAAAAAAAAACAATCACGCAGCTCGTAAACGGAAGCAAAGTGTACGCTCAATAATAGTTAATGGTCTCGCTCGTTACATTTATTAGACATTAGAGACCTGGGCCCAGTCGTCCGAGGCTACCGGCTAACAAGCAGCCAGCGCCACCGAGCTTCCTTTGTGAATCTGGGATTAGCCATGATCCGGTCTCTAGAAATGTTTTTCTGGCGGCTTGGTGTCTTGTATCCAGGAGCTCCAGATGAAACCGCAGCTGGGACGCTTCCCGAGCAACACTCGACGGCCTCGCAATTCATCCCACTCCGATGCCCGTTTGCGCGTCTGTGCGTTATTTCACCTCGCCGGAGACAAAGCGCTCTCAGAAGATCACAAAGGAAAAGATTGATTTAACGCATAAAAGCTGGCACTTGACTGACGAGACGCGTATGCAAATGTGCGACGGCGAGCGGAAAATGCGATGATAAAGTGCGACTCATCGAGTAGACAAATTGCCTCGCGCTTTTGCTGACGAGTGCGCTTTTCCTTTATAGCTGTTGTGTTTATGAAGACGCTTTGAACTACCCGTTTGTGCCATTAAGTGTTTAGATGCTCCCTTCTAAACTCTATGGCTTTTTTTTTTTTTGTAAAGGGACAAGACAGGCCAGATCATCAAAAAAATGTAATCGTTTCAAACATTTCTCTATTGGTTCAAAGCAATAAATACAATCCAGTTGTTTCTTGGACAAAATATGCCTTGGCGCTTATGAAATGTATTCTGTCAATCCTCACCTAACTCACCTAAAGATTAGGACTCCTACTGATGATCTTGAAAACCAAGGTCCAAGTTCAAAGTTCTCTCTCGACCCGTTAAAACTTTCTTCAATCTTCTTGACCTCTGAGGCGTTACTTTTTGTATTTCATATCATTTTTCATGATCCCTGTTGTCTACCAACCTTGGCCACCTGCCGCATTGACCTGGACCACACGAGTCCAGAGCCGAGTCTGTCTGCACGAGGGCGTGCGTGCACACACAAATGTGCCCTGAGGCCCGGATCAGATGCATCTGATGTCAAGGTCGCTTTTCAAGGAGCAGACAGATAGAACTTTTAACTTGTGGAGACAGTCGCCTCCAGAGAGGAGGCTGGGGCTCGTTTCTCGTCACGTGTGGCAGTACGATCGCAGTTTGACTCTCCTGTGTCCATTTGCTAAATGGAGCAACGGCTATGTTCCCAATACAGGAGCCATGTCCTTTGGAAGTTCTTGGATGATCAAAACACAGCGCGAAGGTCCTAAAAGGCTCCTTCAAATATGACATGCTACCTACATTTGTGGCCTGTCCCGAATACAAATGTCAATACAGTGTTCTCTCAATATATCACTTTTTTTATTTGTAATTTTTTTAAAGCAATTGTTTTTGTTTTAATGGCTTTTTACAGTGTACAACGGTACCTCTTACGGGTGACCCGGCTCGAGAAACGAAACGAAAATTTGAGTCGCGATCACGGTGGTGGCAGCGAACTTCACAACAAGCAGTTCGGCAAATAGGGATCAATTCTTCACAATGGAGGTCAAGTGCAATGTTTGTTGCCATTCCCAGTTAAAGTTTCCTTTAAAACGAAACAAATAACAAAGACGGAACCAAAGCACATTCAATTTATCTTACGAAAGTCCGCTAGCTTAATGCTAACAAGCGATGCAAAAGGCCATAGAAGGGCTAACAAAACTAGTATCGATGTTGCAGTGATTAGAAACCTTGAATCAATTTACATTTGAACACAATCGACAGGAAATCGAGGGAAATTTAAAGTCACACTTTCCCCTCTCATGTGACCAAACACGGACGCATACGCAGAGAGTCTGCTAACCTGTTTTCCAGCTTTTGAATTTCCGTCACATTGCCTAAAATGGCTGCGCCTTGGGTTTGCTAGAGATCGATGAATGATTCCGTTTAATTCTTTTTCCACGAACGCAATATTAACCGGAATACCGTGTTCCAAATAGTGGTGGCACGTACAACGCATTCTAGTATTCGATGTCGGCGCATCACTCAAAGGTTATCTGGTGAATGAGTTGCTGCTCCCGAGTGGATCATCTGCAGAAATGGACAAATTTGATCATATACATCTGGCTTTTCAAAATAAAAATATCACACTGATGACGTAGAATTCTAGTATGAAATTATGATACATTTGGCGTGATGGGCTTAAAGCCAAACATTACGGAAAGTGTTGTTAGTGATGCTAACTTTGTCACCACGTATAAAAGGCATGTCTTCAATCCAGCCAACTGTTTTATTGTATTTTTTACAAGTGTGCGATTAAAAATGGAGTTATCCAATTCAAATTGGGTTTCAAACAGTTATCGTACACAGAGCTGTAAGCACATTTTTGCAACAGTTCTCCTTTCTCATATTTGGAAATACTCGATAAGAAGAAGATACTCAGATGTTATTTTGCCACCATTTGTCAGCGACGCAGACTTGGAGAGCCTCTGCCTGAGATAGGCTCACCGCAGGCAATATTTCGCCTGTGAATTGTGATGTTATGCAGCTACAAACAAGTACAGGAATATTTTTAGAAGGTGCTAATTGTTGTCAACGTCGAATTTGAGGAAAATACCTCGAGCATCTCGTGGAGTCAAAGAGGCAGACGGCTCATGTCGCTGCCGCTGTGAGCGTCTTATCCTTCTTCCAGTGTTCGAACCACAACGAGATGCGCTGTGCAGCGTTTGCGAAGGCTCGAACATGAAACAGAATATGCTGCATGTACATCGGCTTTTTGATGAGCACTAATGAAAGCTCGCAGATGGTAGCGGTTTGTCGGAGAATCTTTCAGGGAGGGTAATCGGTTGAATCTGACACACACTGCAGCATGTGCTAATGTTTACCTACATCAACACGACAAGGTAAATGTTGATCTGATTGAGGTCTGAGAGAGAGATGCGCATCTGAATTGGAATGTTCCACGTCAACCCGTGCAATCTGGATCAAATCAGGATAAAATTTGATGTAACATTACATCTTCGGGCCTTGTATGGGATGAACCTCGTACAGCTTGTGTCTTCTTTTTCGGAAAGAGCAACATCAATATTTTGTCTTCTTTTTAGGAAAGGGCAACCTCAACAGTTTGTATTTTGTCTGAAAAATTCAACATTAATAGTTTATCTTCCTTTTCGGGATTTGCAACATCAAAAGTGTGCCTTTATTGAAGTGTGACATCAATAATTGATCTTCTTTGTATGAAAGTGTGACAGAAATAGTTTGTCTGCTTTTTTGGAAAGCACAATATCAAAAGTGCCTCTTTACTTTGGAGTAAAAGAAGTTAAACTAAAAGTTAAGCGTATTAACATTGTTGTTTTGGAAATGTTGCTTTCAATTTAATACAGTAATGTAAAATATCACCAAGGGCAAAATGCAGGCGGTGCTTGTGTTGACGCGTGTGCATTTATGATTATTCGTGATGTTTGTGTGTACACCTGTGTGCCGTCCGCCTTCTGACAAGGTGTCACAGCGGGCTTCAACACAAAAAAAAAAAAAAAAAAAAAGCCGATCTCATCCTGTCATGCAACACTGAATCTGCTCCCCCTACGGGCCTGCACCGCGGGCACTCGTGCACCGTGACAATCATTACAAGAGGCATACTGATGTGTGTGTACGTGTGTGTGTGCGTGCGTGCGTGTGTGTGTCACTAGAGGCTCTTTCTGTAAGAGCATCAGGTATCCCCTCAAAACCCAGCAGTTGTCTTTTCATGCCAAGAACAAAGTTTTTCCTCTCACCACTTGAAATCACGGCGCCGCTCCTTTCATTTTCTTTTTTAACGGTTACTAACGAAGCCGTTCCTAGCGCGGCTGGGCCGGAACGCCGGAATAGCGGCACAGACGAACATCACGATAGGAAACCCCCATGCTCGCGTGTGTCGACCTCGGTGGGGGGAGCGGGTGGGTGACACACGTACTTTCATCGCCGACACAAAAGAAAGTTTCATTCACTCATATATTTAAACTAGCAACAAATACAGTGGGAACTCAAACACCGATTTCCTCGTTGGGGTCGCGGGTGAGCTGCAGTCGATCCCATCTGACACCGGTGCAATCCACCTCCCGGTTCCGGTCTAAGCTAACATCATCCGCCCCCCCGCACGTTGTCTCACGACCATCTTGTTTTGTCCACGGTTGCCTGGGATTGGGCGGAATTGTTTTGTGTGGAGAAAAAGTCCGTGAGGCATTGAAGAATGCGCCTTATTACAAAAATCCACATGGGTGTGGACGGTTGACCCAAGTTTTTTTTGTGCTACTTTTCCTGTCCAAATAAATTCCACGGAGGATAAGAACTTTCCGAAAAGATTAGAAGATACAAAAAACAGGTTGCACTGTGGCAAAATATCGGTTTGTTCAACTCTTTCAGGCCAGCTCTGTTGTCAAGTCTGTCAATATCGCACAAATAACAAATGTTCCCTCGCTACTCAGTGAGGCGAGCGTGTCGTCCTCTACCGAGTGTGTGTTCGTGCGTGCGCGTGTGTGTGTGACTAGGATGTTTTCTCCTTTTGTGCAAATTATGAGCAAGGAGCCAACTGTTGCTATGGCGACCGTAGTTATTAATGCGGTAGAGGAGCCGAACACAGCGAGACGATTGCAACGGGGACAAACTATCATACACACTAATACGCTTACATAATGGACGGCTGGTTAAATCAAAAGTTTTTAATGTTCCATATCTTTTTTTGTGTGCGATTGATGTGATGTTTTTGACCATGAATGTGTCATATAAGCTGTTTATTACAAAGAGTGGGTAAGTGAGGCCTGTTGGGAAAATGATGGATATGATGGAAAAAATTGCCTCGTATTATCACTATTATAGAGCTGAATAAAGTATATTATTTGTATATATGTATACATTTTATTTTATGTGCATCTCTACACACCATGCGCATTATTCATTCATGAGTCAAAACACTAACAGTATAATTTGTTTTCCCCCATTTCTATTTTGCTCACTTTATTCAAATTTTAATTAATTTATTTTTTTTATTTGATGTGATTACCTCCGTATTTCACGCTGACCATTAATTCGTTAGACCGGTGCTTGTCAAACGTTTTACATTAAATGCCACCGAAAAAAAATTGTTAGCTCCCTAAGTACCACTGCGCTATAAATATGGGAATATGAAAATCTTTGCTTAAATTATGATTCAATTAGAAAGCACTGCGGATAAAAGTTCAATCAATATTGTACCTAAATAAGCGTTTAAAACCTTATTACGCAAATGTATTGTAAGTTAAAAAAAAGAAAAAAAAGAAAAAGGTATAGAAGTTAGGCGGCACAGTGGTCGACTGGTTAGAGCGTCTGCCTCACAGTTCTGAGGACCGGGGTTCAATCCCCGGCCCCGCCTGAAAGCTGTGAAATTAATAAATATATCTATTATTATAGTGCTAAAAGGGTGGAAGACAAAGATGCAATGCGAAGGTTAATTAACCACTGTAAAATGGTTCAATTAGCCAGTGGTGGCTTTGGGAACTGTTTTAAGTTTTAAGGATCCACAAACAACTTGGAGTAGTACTGCAGTTTTCCTGGTATGTAGTTGATTTGATTTCATTGGCAGCAAGACGAAATTACATCTTTCATTTTCTGGAAATAAGCAGATGGAGGAGACGAAGCAGCAAGGACAAAGACGTCAAGTAAAAGAAAATGTCACAATGCGCCATCAAGAGGACTTTGTTGTTGTTGTTGTTGTTGTTGTTGTTTTTGGTTCCCTCGTATCCACTTCTGGCCAGCAATGACAACCGCAACAGAAGTGAGCCAATTCAATTCCATCTCGGGTTTGATTGGCGGGAACAGATCTGATTACCTACTCACAGAGCACAGGGACGGACGGACGGATGGATGGATGGACACACACACACACACACACACACAGATTCCAAATACTGTTGTCTGTGTTCAAGAATTCACTGGGGACAAATATTAGGCTGAATGGCTGCAGTGTTCGCTCCAGATATACTGCACATGTGCATAATATCCACACCAAAGAAGAGAATATGTTGGCTAATCACACACCAGAGACAAGCAAACACACACTTTTGTTTTTGTTTTTTCCGCTGCTGTGTGCTGTCAGCAGTGCATGTTTGTGTCAGTCGTTATCCTATTTGCACCATAAAATAAAGGCAGATGGGGTTGTGCACGTCTTGTTTGGACACCGCATGAATTACGATCATGGTCAAACAAAATGGAAAAAGCCTACAGAGTAATTAGCAAAACTTACACAGTTAGTTTAAAAAAAAATCAGTAAAATAGCCACCAACATCAGTTTCACTGATCAACGCGAAATTTATAACCGGACATGTGAAAATGCCCGCAGGACACGTATGAAATTGAAAAGGAAGTCGGCCATTTTTGTTTGAAGCAGCCAATCCTCACTAAAATTAGCGCCCAAAACCTTTTTCACCGATCAAAACGAAATTGGATGGACGAAAAAAGTCTCATGGACTCGTGACTGAAATTGAACAGGAAGTCGGCCATTTTAGTTCAAAGCAACCATTTTGGCGTCTTGCTGATACGCATTCAAACAAAAATTCGCTTTAAATGAAAATCTGACCAGGATATGAAGCAAAGGGAGAACACGCAAACTCCACACAGGAAGCCCGGAATCGAGATTCAAACCCAGATCTTCGGCACTGTGAGGCAAACGTGCTAACCACGAGCAGTCTGTGCTGCCCCAACAGCGGCCATTCCTTTTCAAATGTTTTGAAGAAAAAATGTTTGGGGAATCAAGTGTTGCCTCATTGGGCATTCCGAGGCAATTTTGGGGGTGAGATGGACCCAATCTCTGTGGATTTAACCAGGATTAAGTGGGATTCTTGCACTCTGAGGAGCGCTTGACCGCTAATAATAAGAGCGACCCGTTGTGCGCAAAAAAAAAAAAAAGCCGTGCTACTTCAGAACGACAAAGGCCAGGGGTTATCATTCTCTTTGTCATGGTAATTGAATAAAAAAAGAAGAGGAGAAGTGAGGAGCCACAGAAAGCAAAAAAAAAAAAAAGTCACTTCAGTGACAGAGCGTGTGATGGATGCAACGCTCGTTGGTTCTCATTCAGAGCAGAGCTGCAAGACAAAAGGCGGGAGATTAAACAGCTCCGCCTTACATTAGTCTCTGCTCGTCGTCTATCCTCCTGCAAGGTCATTTAGAAGTCGTCGGGAGGAGGAGTGAGGGACTATCCTGCTGGGGTTCCTCCTCCATAATGACGATCAGCTATGGAGCCGTTTTCGTTCAAGGTGATGAGGAGCAATGTACGCATGACGCACAAGCGGGGACGGCTGACGTCATACACACACAACAACAACGGGAGCATTAGCAAACTTGACTCTTCTATCTCGTGTGGTTGCATTGGACTTTCATCACACTGCGGGGTGTTTGTGTGTGCGTGTGCGTGTGCGTGTGCGAGGACGAATTACCCAGATGAGAGGAATGATGAGTTCCCGCTGTGAGTCTGGAGTCTGTCGACGAGCATGTTCCAAATGAGTCTTTTTTCACACCGGTCATAATAGCGGGCTGACTTCATTGAATTCTCGCCAACAACTTTTGCACGTTGACATTATTCTATCGCTTACTATTGTTTTTCGTGTTTTGTCTCTGTTTTGTTTCTTCTTTATTTTCCACGTACATTTTTTTTTCAATGTTTTTGATGACATCTTTTCAAATTTGTAATTCCATTATCATACAGTATTTTCTATTATTTATTTCTATTTTTTAATGTTATGATTTTTCGTTTTCATATATACAGTATACATTTTTGATTAATATTTTGTATTGTTATTTTTTACCATTTGTAATTGAAATTACGTGACTGCTTCTGCACATGGTAGAAATTACGCAGAGATTTCCAGCTATATATTTGTACCTAATCTTTTTTTTAAAAAGTTATCTACTTTTTTTTTATTGCTTATTTTTTATACACTGCATATAATTTATTTACAATTTATTTTTTGTTTTCTACTTTTTAGATATTGTTCTCAATTTTATTTCAATGTCTATATTATTATGCTTCCATTTTTTTTTTTAATTTTCCACTTTTTAGATAACTTTTTTCAAATGATCTTTCTATGTTGTACTTTATTTGTTTGCCCATTTTTATTGGTAAACTTTTAAGATTATTCATTTCCCAATTTCTTCCATCAGGGATCAAGAAATAACAATAATCACAATTTCTTCGAAAGAAATGGTGTTGGAGGCCCACACAAGGTTGACGGTGTCGTGTATGTGTGTTTGTGTTGTGTGTGCGTGTGTGAGGAAGTGAAAAGGCAAAGAGATGTTAAAGCACCCCCAAGTCTCGATGCTGAAGGCAAACCATTAATCTTACCTCTCATATGCGCTTCTGGGCTTCAATCCCAGCCGAGAGTGTGCGAATGTGGGTGTGTAAACGTGTGTACGCGTTTGTGTGTGTGTGCATGTGTGACAATGTGTCTTCCTCTCCCCCAAATATAGAGAGCAGTGTGAAGGATGAACATGAACATTGTGGCAAAACAAAGGTGTTTCTAAATAGGACATAAGGGGCACCCGCTCACGTGCACACACACGCACACACACACACACACGTACACGTGTCTGGGACTGGTGTGTGTATTTGTGTGCGTGTTGGCTGCAGCCGTGTCCAGCTTTTCTTTTTTTTTTGTTGCTTGCGCTACATCAGTCAGGTGCTTATCGGGAGAGCGCTACACGGCGTTCTCACCACCGAGCAGCTGGGCTGATGGGCTCCCGGCCCGGCCCACCTTGGCCCCTGACATCTCACACATACACCTGCGCCACGGGACCCAGGGTTGATTTCTGGCCAAACCTATGTAGAATTTCATTCATTCAGTCTACATGTCTATAGACTTTGTACTCCTATTTTTATTTTAAGATTATTAAATATTATATATAAAAAAAAAAATCTATAAATCTCTCTCTCTCTACATATGATTCCTTTAAATCAATCGGGTGCTTGTGGTGATACAAGAATATTTGCTATTTGTTTGATGGCGATCACATGAAATGTAGGAACTGGTAAAGAGCTTGAAAGAAGTATGTTGTGATTTGATATTTCATTTTGTGTTGGAAGTCATTCATAATCAATTGGATTTGTGTCGTAATCGGGAAAAGCTATACAATTCTTGCCATGATACAATAACCGCTTTATTTCTCATGACGCATAATGCCTTGATAATCTTGAGATTTCATTGTACCTAGCACAGATTTAAATTGTCCAGTGCCACATCTCTCAAAGCAGCCCCCCCAAATTTTTTTTTCTGACACCGGTCACCACATATCACTCCAGAATGCCTTGCTATTCTTGACAATTCATTGTACCCAGAACGGGTTTGCTGAGTGTTCCAGCACATAACTAGGTCAGACAGTGTTCAAATTTAATAGGATTCTTGTCAAGATACAGGAAAAAAAACAAAAACCTTTGAGATGAAGTAACGTCATTTGACGGAAAAGGATGATGTACTTTTTATCGGTGGATCAGACTTTTCATTTTAGCCAGACAGTTTACATGTAAAATATGGTAATAACATTTTGAAATTCTACCTGGTCAACAGTAGTATTTATACTAGATTTCTAACGTGAGTCACATTTGCCGCACCTTTCCTCCTGGAGTCCCGCCTGAGGCTGCCGGGCCGGACCGCCGGCTGGAGCTCCATCTCCGTCGACATCCTTCAGGCTCCGACGGGGCTCGGCTGGACTGGCGCGGTGGGGGATGCCGGGTGCGTGCTCGGGCGCCGGGTGTGCGTGCGTGGCGTGGCGGCGCCGGGTGTGCGTCTCCGGGCACACGGGCTCATGGGAGGGAGGGTGGCGGGGCTTCAGCCCTGACGTGACGCCCGGCGCACACGCACGCCGAGCTGCGCCGAGAAGAAACAAAAAAGAAGACAAAGCAAGTCAGTTTAGATAAACCAATTGAACAATACAACAAAAGAATAACATTGTACAGGTATGAACACAAATCACAATCCCACATTGCATATACAGCTAGCCATTTTCTCCCTCATCTCGGATTGGCCTGGTCCATCTGTCAATTTAAAAAAAAACAAATACGGCCATTGTGTTTGCCCACCCCTAATTCAGGGTGAGTTTTGAATGCCGGTGGGCATGACAATGAGCTGCTCGCCAGGGCCTTGAACGCATGTTGCCCGGGGTAACAGAGGAGTGCCTTCTCGACACTTCCTGTCAATAACGCGTCTCAGCATGGGCGCCGCTTCCATAACAGTCCTGCATCGCCAAGCTCAAGGTTTTTATCCATCGTGGCTTGCCACAGGTTTTGTTCAGGGCCAATGGTGGGTGGTTTGGGTTTTTAATCCCATTGGAGGACCCATGACCCACAGATTTCTGACACTGGACAGCGTAATTGCACTTCACAATACCTTCATAGTCTTGAGATTTCATTGTACCCGGCACAGGTCCAAGACTCCCTGTGCTAAATGTAGCAAAGTGGCCCCCGGAACACAACTAACAACTGTCTTTGTGACAAAAAGGGCAACATAGTTCACTCCAGAAAGCCTTGACAGTCTTGAGATTTCAATATACTCAGCACGGGTTCAAGACGTCCTGTGCCGGATGCAACAACGCCGCCCGCCCGAGAAAATAACAACCGACCAAGCTTTCCTGACACCGGACAGCACACCTTGATAGTCTTAAGATTTCATCGTACCCAGCATATATTGCATATTTAAAATCCTCTGTGTCAGATGCAGCAGGTGGCGGTGCTGGCTTGAATGGCGCTCTGTGCCAATGCTCTAGATTTAGACCCCAATGCTTGCAATACTGTTACTGTTCTTGAACAACAGACAATAATAATAAAAAAATCGAATAAAAGAATGCTGAACTGCGAATATACAATAAAAAAAAAATGGTGGTAAGCTTTCATGAGCCACAAAAAAAATGACGGAGGGTTGGATTTGGCTTACGGGTCTTGAGTTTAACACCTTGAGGGCCCCGTCTATTGGTAGTCCACAAAGTCCGATCACAGACAGCTGTCAACAGAAGCCGAACACCTCTGAGATTTGCGCCGAGGATGCACGGAAAGGCGAATTCGGTCAAGTGTTGCCAGGTGCCAAAACAAGTGAATAAATCACTGAGCATCGGCGTTCCCCTTAGAATATCAGGCCTGACCGCTTCTTCGCCATCTACCCTTGCTCGAGTGCAGACTTGAACGAAATGAAAAGCACTGGCTGCTTCTTGTGGCGGGGCTAAAATGTCCTCATGACAAGCCCCCTCGCCATCCCCGTCCCCGGTGTTTCTATGCAAATTGGAGGCCCCCCCTGTAAGCCTTGAGCAGATGAATTGAGAGCCTTTTAATTTGCTGCCGTCAGAACAGAACAGAGTCCATTTAATTCCGCCAGCCGAGGCCGTGTCGGCAAAACGCTGACAATATTCTTTATCTGGTCCAAACACACTGGAAAAGTGCGAGTCACTCCAATTACAGGCATTATCTGCAGGGCTGCTCCGGCAAATGGATGGATGGAGAGAGAAAGGGAGAGGGAGAGGTTAGAGGGAAGAGAGATGAGTGGGAAGAAAAGTAAAGGGTGAGGGAACAGAGAGGACGGTAATGAACAAGGGCTAAAAGGGGGGTGGGGGGGAGCGGCGGGGAAAATGGGAAGCCAAAGGAAGTAAAATCAGGGGAGAAAGGATGGAGCGTAAACCCTGCTTCCACAGTCCACCCACTCTTGCCTTTGTGTCCTCCAAATTCCAGCCGAAGCCTTTCACACGGCATCTGGTTAATCCTCCACTTGGACCAGAAAACACGCACACACTTTACCTGGTGTTCACTGTCGCCATTCTTACGCTTATGAACATCATTTTTAGAAGACCTCCGCCAAGGTTTACGAAAACATTTTCCCGAAAGATAGCAACGAGTTTACAATGGACCCCTGCTATTGGTGGGGGATAGGGACTGGGAACGGGCCCGACCACGAATAGCAAAGAACTGTCGCTCAGTACCCAACATTTGGAGAAAAAAAAACAGAAGCTTGACAAAAATAATTTTTTGAATTCTTGAGCAAATATCTACAATGTTAAAGACAAATATTAGAGATTTGGGAGTCTCACCTTCACTGCATTTGAAATTTCACAAATGCCCTAAAATTACTTCTTGAATTGTTGTCAAATCTGATTTTAGTTGTGTAATATACTCCATTCGACCATCCATTTTCGGAGCCGCCTCTCTTCACGAGGGTCGCGGGAGTGCTGGAGCCCATCCCAGCTGTCATTGGGGCAGGAGGCGGGGTACACCCTGAACTGGTCGCCAGCCAATCGCAGGGCACATACAAACAAACAACCATTCGCACTCACATTCACACCTACGGGCAACTTAGAGTCTTCAATTAACCTACCATGCATGTTTTTGGGGCGTGGGAGGAAACCGGAGTTCCCGGAGAAAACCCACACCAGGCCCGGGGAGAACATGCAAACTCCACACAGGCGGGGCCGCGGATTGAACCCCGGTCCTCAGAACTGTGAAGCAGATGCTCTAACCAGTCGTCCACCGTGCCGCTGTGTAATATACTCTTTTTTGCTTTAATGTAAATCCCTTGTCATTTTTTCCCCAATGTTCCACTATTTATTTCTATTCACATTTGACCTTTTCTTTTATTTAATTTTGTATATTTTTGTTCAGTGTCTTCCCTGTAAAAATTTCTGAAAGGAGGCTCAATATGCTGAAAATCCCATTAAGTGATATATTTTGCCCACCCCAGAATAAAAGTGGTATAGTCAGGTCCCTCCACCATTTTTCTTTAAACAAGAGACAGCATATTACATTTTGGTGACGATCTGCATAAAGGCGCAGCGAGAGGAATTCATTTGCACTGTTTGAGTACATACCGTTATTGACTGTATTTATCGAAAAACGGTAGACAGGTAGTTTAGGTAAGCTTGTGAGGATGCAAGTTAATGTCCCTGGTGACGCTCCAATAAAGAGTTCAGGATTTTAAAATTCCACCCACACAACCGCAATGCAACCAGTCGAACACATTGCAAACATAACAGCTGCTAGTCCGCGACTAAGAAGTGGTAAGAAAATGTGCCACGGAGCCACTCTCCAGATGTCTCCTTGGCTCCAGACATATGCTCGTTCCTCTGGAGGAAGTCAGAAGAAGAAGACACTTCTTTGGGATGACTGCTACAACTCAGCTCCAATCCCTAGAAGGGGGAACACGGTGATATCTTCAACCCTTCCAAAAAGCCCTCGAGCTGTTCAAATGCAGATAACAACGATGCGCGCTACCATCTGAAGACATCCGCATTTGGAAAAAACAAACAAACAAACACATTGATGCATGATCATAATTATCTATGACGCAATGGGCAGATTTGGCAAACTGTCAAGGATGTAGTTTGTAATTGTAATCTTAATTGAGGTCAATTATATTATGTCTTAATGGGAGTGAATCGTATTGTATCTTCAATGATTGAATCATATCGTAGTTTGAGTAAATCGTTTCATAAATGGAGTGAATTGTATCGTATCGTAATTGGAATTGTGCTGTAATTGGAGCAAATCCTATCAAAACTGTCATGGGAGTGAATCGTATCGTAATTGAGTGACTCGTAGTCATAGGAGTGAATCCTATTGCATCGTAATTGGAATTAATCATATTGCAATTGGTGTAAATTGTACCATATCATTTTAGTGACTCATACAAAGTAATTGGAGGAAAAACATATCATAACTAGTGTGAATTATATCATATCATATTTGGAGATAAACATGTAATGGGAGTTAATCCTGTTCGATTTTCATGGGAATGAATCGTATCATATCGTAAATGGAGTGAAACTCTCATCTAAATTGTCAAGTAAGCTATGGAAATTGGAATGAATAGTATCTTAATTGGATCAAATGGTATATAGTATGAGATCGAATAGTATCGTCATTGAAATGAATCCTATCATAATTGCAGAGAAATGTATTGTTACGTATTTGGAGTTACTATATATGTATCGTGAATGTGTGGCATGGGTCTTAGTGTTGGAGATGCGAATCACTAGTGCTGCAGTGGCGCTTTGACCTGGAAGCCAGCGAGCGGGCTTCCGAGTACCGTCGGAGTCGGACGTGAACACGCCTTTGAGCGTCGCAGACCAGAGCGAGCCGTACATTGGGCGTCCAGAAATGGAACGCTGCCAACAGGCTGGCGATGTCACGATGTCTGTGATCGTGTGAGTACGTGTGTGTAGCGTGTGTGTGTGTAGCGTGTGTGTGTGTGCGTTACAGCCGCCAGAATGCTGCCAACAGGAGCCGAGTGGCCAGAAATCAATAAAGTCTGCCAGGCGAACGGAAAGGGAGAAACAGAGCTGGGATGTGTTTGGACACTATCCAACACCGGTGAACCCGCCCAACCCAGTACACCCCCACCCCTCACCGCCTACTAGCCACCCACCCTCTTTCGCCATCCTCACAAGCTTACCTAAAAATTTTAGAACATTTTCACCGACATGAAGTGAAAATGGAAGGCAGTATGCACATGAATCTCATTAACCCACAAAAATATTATCCAGCGAGCTGATTGGATAGTTCAGTGTGTTTATCTTACTCTGGTCATTTTCTTATCTGTCCTGGCTGATGATACCCGATACATGAAGGCAAAGAAAACAGAGAAACCTCAATGGAAACACAATGCAAGCGAAGACTAGGACGAGACCAGGACTGCATCCGGCCATTCTACAGGTCATAGGGGTTCATTGTGGCGCATCAAGAGACAAAATGGGACAAAATAATGGACATTATGGGATACTATGGGACCCAATAGAGCATTGATGGGACACTACTGGACAAAATGGGACATAATGGATCATAATAGGATAATATGAGACACTGTGAGACAAATGGGACAATGGCGCGCCATGTGACATGATTGGAGATCATGGAACACTCCGAAGATAATCGGACATAATGGGGACACTATGGCACACTACGGGACACAATTTGTGAAATTGTGGGACATAATGGGACACAATGGGTCAGAATATGGGACAATATGGGAAGGAATTGGACATGATGGGACACAATGAAGCATCGTTGAACATGATGGCTCATAATAGGGGACATGGTAAGCCACTTTGGGACAATGTGGGACAATGCGACACAATGGAACATCATGGGACACAATGGGAAACTGTGGAACATAAATAGGGGACATGATGGGTCAACAGGGTCACTATGGGACATATAGTAATAGGGTACATTATGGCACACTATGAGACAATGGGTCATAATGGGACGGAACACATTAGGGGATATTATGGGACAAAATGGGACACCCCAAAGGTGTCTGACTGGGTTGAGGTCACGTTCTTCCGTACTGTACTCCTCCAAGCATGCCTTAAGGGACCGTTTCTTTGCACACTGGGAACAGAAATGTTTCCTTCCCCAGGTTAAAACCAGCTCCGCCGCTTCCACTTCCACCATGGACATTCTGCGCTTATCGTCGGTGACAGCGCCACACCCTTGTAGATGAATAATCCAGGTGTCAGCGCGTGCTAAAGGTTATGCCTGCAGACAATCTCTGCTACGGTGGCCATATGACCTGCCCAACACGGATGAGCTCTTTATTTTGAAGAGTGAGACAATAAGTGTGAGTTGCTGGTGCACAAAGAAAGCCAAGAAACCAAACTGTCACCCAAGGAGAAAGGACAGGTGTGATAACCTGCTAATGCTAACTTGCCAATGCTAATTATTATGTAGTGCATAAATGTTATGACCTAAAGCCAAATTAGCAACTTTAGCTTGGTTTAGCGTGTGCTTCAACCACTGCACTGTGCTGGATTAAAAAAAAAATAAAAAAATGCTTAAACAATTGTAACATTATGCACAGTTTGAACATTTAATTCAGTGATACTTTTACGTACCACTAGAGGGAGGCCATGCACCACTAGCGGTACCACACTTTGAGAACCATTCATCTATCATACTTTCAGAATATCTAATGAAGCAACATATTCATTGGGCTGGCACGTCGGTCCGGATTTCCCAATATTCAAAGTCAACTGCGACCAAATGAAAACTTAAGTCAATCAAAGCCAACATATGGAGGAACAAGCGATGAACTCAATGTTTTCAAAATGAGCAAAACAAACTCGAAAAAGGAGAGCTATCGATTGAAGAACGAGAGACTTACCAGTGTGAGAGTCCTAAGATGTTGACTGTGTGTCTGAGTGTGTTCAGCCAGCCAAGTTGACCGCAGCCCGTCGCTGAACTTTGCCCAACTCTCTGAATAGACGTCAGTTATTAACAGGCGTGCCGCGTCTCTGATAACTCAACTCCCACACAGAAGAAATTCTGTTCCTCGGCTCTTAAGTCTAATGATCAATAACCCAAAAAACCCATTAGTATAGCACTTGACCTAAATGACAGCAGCTGGTTTGTCTTGGCTATTGTCTCTGAGCTATACATCAGGTGTTGAAAAATGGAATAATTATTAAGAAAAAAATAAATAAACTGCGGCTCTGTTTACGCACAGTGACAATAGACATTTTGTTTTTCTGAACAGGCTGGATAAAACGTCCATTTAATTATTTGGCAGGACAGAGAAAAAAAATCATCAAAATACTTCAATATAGTAAAGATACTATAACTATATATATATATAAAACGGAACAAAATTTCTACGTGAGCATTAGCATTATTGAGCTATCACTATTGATGGGCATTTGGCCATATTATCTTGATCTCCCTTGGGGATGATTATTGGAATTATTTCTCAAAAGGGTTTCAAAAAGTAATTAATCAAACATTTGTTAAATATTATTATCAAACCGTTCTGTTGGAATGTTCTGGACTCCTGTTTCTATGCTGGTTTTATACTGATTCTAAAACGATTCAAGACTTAAGCAGTCCAACTTCCACCCATGAATTTTTACTACCTTTTTACTACAGTGGATTGTTATACGACAGTTGGTTGGTTGGCTTCTCCTCACGAGGGTCGCGGGCGTGCTGGAGCCGATCCCAGCTCTCATCGGGCAGGAGGCGGGGTACACCCTGAACTGGTTGCCAGCCAATCGCAGGGCACATTTAAACAAACAACCACTCGCACTCACATTGACACCTACGGGCAATTTAGAGTTGTCAATTAACCTACCATGCATGTTTTTGGGATGTGGGAGGAAACCGGAGTGCCCGGAGAGAACCCACGCAGGCACGGGGAGAACATGCAAACTCCACACAGGCGGGGCCGGGATTTGAACCCCGGTCCTCAGAACTGTGAGGCAGGGGCCCTCACCGGTCGCTCACCGTGCCGCTTGGTTTATTATGCTTCATTAATTTGGTTGGTTGATTGACTGGCTGGTTTAATGCAGTCAGTTAATTTGATTGGTTGATTTACTATCGTTGGTTGGTTAGTTGGTTTACTAAGGTTGATTGGTTAGTTTCCTACAGTCAGGTATTTTGTTTTGTTGGCTTACTACAGTTGGCTGATTGGTTTATTACAGTCAGTTTGGTTGGTTGTTTTACTACAGTTGGTTGATTCTTTTTGTTGCTTACTACATTTGGTTGGTTATTTTACTATGGTTGGTTATTTGGTGGTTTGGTTTGTTTGTTTGTTCGGCAAATTGGTTGACTACAGTTCATTTGGTGGGTTTGTTATTTACTAGATCTGGTTGGTTGGTTGGTTGGTTTACTTCAGTTGGTACGTTTGGTTGGTTGCTTTGCTATGGTTGGGTAGTTGGTTGATTTACTACGTTTTCTGTTTGTTTGGTTTGATTGGTTTACTATGGTTGGTTGATTCTTTTACCACAGTTGATTGGTTATTAGGTTGTTTACTATGGTAGGTTGGTTTACTATGGTTTGTCGGTTGACTTGGTCGGTTGGCTTACTGCAGTTGGTTGGTTTGGATCGAGAATCTCTCTGGGAATATTCTGAACTCTTGTTTCTACTCTGGTGTTGTATTAATTATTGACCAATTCAAGACTTTTAAGCAGAACTGACTTTTATCCCAATTTTAAGGGGTTTGCTTGTCCTAAATGTGTCCATAACGCCACATTAAAGGATGCTTCCATCTTCACTTTGAATGTGATTTCATTATAAAAGCAACTAGCAGTTTGCCTTCAGGGAGACAAACAGCTTAAAAAGAAAAAAAAAACGTTAAAGTGTTTCGTGTTTGGAGTTTGGAACAGCTCTGGTGGGAAGATACACCGACTGTGACACGCAGCTGCACACATTTCTTGAGAAGCTTGACACCGTTTAATTGCGCTAACGATGCAAATTTGTGTCGCTGTTTGGCTGCAAAACAAGGACAGCAACGTTGTTGTTAGATGGAAGCAAGAGAAGGAGCAAATTCAATATGTGCTTGGTTAGTTTACTATGGTCGCATTGGAATACTACGGTTGGCTGGTTTACGACGGTTCAATCAAACGGTTCGGTTGATGGAAGCGAGAAAAGGAGCAATGAAACAAATATAAATTCAATAGTTATTTTATTATAGTTCCATGGTTTGGTGGCTTGGTATACTTGGGCTGATTTACTACAGTTAGTTGTTTTACTACAGTTGGCTGGTTTGGTTGGTTGGTTGGTTTACTATAGTGGGTAAGTTTGGAAAGGTTGTTTTACAACAGTTTGTTGGGTTAGTTGGTTGTTCACTACAATTGGTTAGTTTATTATAGTTGGATGGTTGGTTTACTACAGTTGTTTTTGACAGCTAGATGTTTTTCTACATTTGACTGGTTTGGTTGCTTGGTTGGTTGGTTGTATTACTATAGTTGGTTGGTTTTGGCTTCTGACAATTGGTTAGTTAGGGTGGTTGGTTTACTACAGTTTGTTAGTTTGGTTGATTGTTGTACTAATGTTGGTTTTCTTGGTTGATTGGTTAATTCACTACAGTGGGTTAGTTGTTTTTCTTTGGTTGGTTTACCACGGTTGCTTGACTGGTTGGTTGGTTACTTTACTTGGTTGGTGTATTATGGTTTGTTACTTGGCTTGGTTGTTTTACTCCAATTGGTTGGTTGGTTTACTATCAAACAACCAATTTCAAACTATTTTTACAGCACTTTACATACAAAAAATACATTGCAAAGTGCTTTACATGGATGCAAATCAATTAAAATCAATACTATGGTTGGTAAGTTAAGTACAGTCGGCTGGTTTGCTATAGTTGGTTTGATTATTTTACTAGGCAATAGTAGTCGGCTTACTCTTACACTCTCTTTAAAGTACAGTCCTTATTAACGATGAATGAGCGTTGCTTTTTTCTTGGGCTGGTTTCCACGAAGAGGTGACAAAGAGGAATATACAGGAAGTTACACGAAGTAAGTCAGCGACAAGAACACGTCTGCTTCACCAAAAGCACGAACACGTGTACCGTCACACCCCAAGTTTCAAGCACGCAAATGTCGCCGTTACGGAGCTCACGCTCATTGCGCCGCCGCTCCGCTAAAGATGTCCACTCAACGTGATTTAGCAGGCCCCGCGCCCCCCTCCGGACCCCCCTGTCGGCCACGCCTAAAGTGAGCGATGGATCGACTCCATCTGTGGAGCGGAATGGAGCACAATTGCCGAGCGTAAAAATAGAGCACAACTGGGACTTAATGAGGGATGCAATCATCAATTATTCAAAACTCTTAATCATGCTTCCGCACAAACACACACGTGTACACATGCACATTCACACACACAAACACACACTAACTTGCCACATGCCTCGCACGGCGCCGCCGCAGGCAGACAGATCCAAATAGATGAAGAGCGATCGAAAGAAGGGGGAAAAACTCCTGTTGCTCTACTTTGTGTTTGCATCATTTCTGACAATCATCCATCAGAACGCATGGCGTATTTCCACATTCACTCCATCGAAACAGCCTGAATCCGATTTCATACCACTCTGCATTATAGCTGTCAAACAAGGAAGAAGCATGTGACAGTCATTTGGTATATTTCCGCAAAGACCTTGTCCCATTTCCCCGTTCTTTTGGGTGTTTTTCAACTCACCCTCGTCTCAATTTGGACAGCATTCAAAAATCAATAGACACCTCGCTTTAATCACAGAGCCACACCGTCCTACAAAGAGGACGGGAAATCGACAAAATCAAAACCATTGGTCCAGTCAAACGATTCTAAATCGATATAGACCAAAAAATACAAATACAAATATGGCAAGGAGATGACAAGGAACCACCAACGCACCAACTTCGCCGTGGCTCGCACCGGCCTTAATCACCTCGGATTATAATACAAAATCAATCAACATCCTGCCCTAGTGTAGCATCACAACTCCACCAAAACGTTTGAGGAAGCTGGGTCAAACCTTGCAAGCTGACTTGTGAAATGTCAAGAATAATGATTCTAATAATAATACACTTATTTTATGGAGGGCTTATAAAATAAAACAAGAACCTACTCGGATTACAAACCAAATCAAAATAGGAATAAAACATGACAGATTTACATGTTAAAAGCTATTCGGAATAGGTGATTTGAAGGTGGAGCGATCTGAGCAGTCACGTTGGGGCTTTGAGAGCAGATCCCAGAGGGTGGCAGCAGAGATGGCGAAGGCCCCCCAGGTTGGATGCCGGGTCCGCTGTGGTGGTGGTGAAAGGAGGTTGTTGTCGGAGGAGTGGAGGTGTGGTGGTGGAGGAGGTAATCGGAAAGGTAGAAGGGGGCCCGCTTATGGGGGCTTTTGTGACTTTGGACTGGATGCGTTGTGGACTGGGGGAACAATGGAGATTCGGGATGTGATACAATATCGATATGTGTTCATACTCTGTGTGTGTTATTGTTTTACAAGATCTAGACCGCCCTTCATCGTTCACATCCCAAACTATGCCGCTGATTTTGAAGGGATTGTTTTGTTTCAATAATCATTTACAGTACACGGGCACTATGCCGCACAGCACTGATGAGCGCTGATGTACTGTAAATAAGAGCAAGAAGAAGAGGCAGAGTAGGTCCCCTACTAAGATGCAGGAATAGTTGTCATTCCCACAGAGCACAGAATATATGCCTGGGAGTGTTGTTGTATGCTCTGTTTGGAGGTGTTGCTGCTGTGTTTGTGTTAAAGTAACAGTTGTTTGAACATTTATAATTCTTGTCACATCTATGCTCATTTCTATTACACATGTATACCGTTTTATATCATATGTTAGCACGAAGCTAGCGGACCTTCGTTAGACGAAATCATGTGGTTTGGTGGAACGTTTTGATGTCTAAATATAAAATGTTTAATGCTCAATTCTTTCGTGTGTCAGGTTTACAGTAAACTTCCACAAGGAGTTCCAAAAAGCGTGAAGCAAGCATGCGTTGCCTCGTGCAAATTTGGTTGATTATTGTGATTATTATTCTTCTTCTTATTATTATTATTATTATTAGGAGAAATGTGCAAGGGAGGGTGTCTTGTTTTTGTTTCCTCCAAGTGATGTTGTAGGGTTAGTCTCCCCATTTCTTGACAGCGAGAGTGAGGACAGGTGCTATGATATACAGTGGAGGCCTGCATCGTCGCAGTTCGGTACCCACGGATTCACCTCGCCGTGGATTTCTTTCAATTTGTTTTCACCCCGCCAAGTTTACATTTTTTGTTGTTGTTTTTGTTTGTGTTTTGTTTTTCGCAAAATATTACGGGTAGGCCTGGAACACGTAACCCCGCAATAAACAAGGGGGTTCGCTGTTATAGCGGTTGCAGCTGCTTCACTGATGTCCACCTGATGTATCGTATCCCAATAAAGTTCTCGCAATCCTGATCATTTGACATGGCAACATATTGGATAAGAGAGAATTTAAAATCAATCAAAATATTTCAATATTAGATTAGAGCAACAATCATCAGAAACATTTGGAAGCTTGGTTTAAAATTTCCACCTGTATGTATCGGACCGACCGGACCGGCCGACGGACGGACGGACGGACGGACAGATGGAAACTGTAGACGTATGCGTTAGCAAGCTACCTCAACTATCCTGGATAATATTAAAATGTCAACAGTGGTGTTTCTCTCACACAACTACACGCATTCACATGCTTACTCTCACATACACACAAACAGTTCCAGAATCCAACGCAGTCTCTCAAATACACACAACAGATGCACACGCCCTCACACACCATTTGCCCTCCCACGTCAAACACATGAAGCCGCGACGGATCAATTTTACCGAGTGGCTGACGTTACTAACGAACTCTTGCTCCAGATGGATCCTGACAACATGGGTGACCTCATCATCAAACTTAGTGTTGAATCACCGTCGGATTATTAGACCCGGGATGAGATTTGCATAAATTCCATTGGTAAGTCTTTGAACTTTTCTGCGACACACACGTATAAAGGCAAAGTGCAGAAATGTGTTAGCTAAAGTTCCTGGAGGTGAAGCAGCTCTGGAAAAAGAGAGCCTTTTAGCACCCGGCGGTCTATTGCACGAGTTCAGTGTGCGTGAACTCTCCCAGGGAGTGCAGAACATCGCAGTTCTCTCCTCAGCGGGGGCCCTGAGTCAATACAAAGCTCTTTAAAAAAGCTTGAAAAACACTTCTGTGCTTGTGTGTGTGGCACAGGCAGGGTTTTAACAATCAAATGTCTTTTTCTTTTTTTTTCAGCTGCATGCAACTCGATGGCACCGTTGTACAAATGGGAGGCACATTGGTCCAAAAGTGAAGGACTATTATTCATAAGTAGACTATATTCATGTAAAAAATAACACTATATATTGAAATGAATGTTTATTGGCAACATAAACACAATCGATTTCCACAACACCATATTTAGCCCCCCAAAAATGTTGCATTTTTCCTTAAAACAAATAATTGATCCAGAAAAAAAAAATGGAATACTCTGCCACGAAAGCACTACACAGTCACAGATAATTTATTATGGAAATACAATTTCACTGCATTGCACTTTAAATGGTGGCAGGTGTGGGCTGACTCACATTAACATGAGTTTGAACGTGATTGATTAATTTTAAAGACAGACACACATAATGAGGGTGTGCACATTTGTAAAAGTACAATATTTCAGTTTTTTATTTGACTTCTCCTCTCAAAGATTTTTCTTTTTTTCAATTGAGTTGTTAAGGGGTTTAGGTCACATTAATGATGTAAAAAGGTTTGAAATTATTTATTTTGGTCACATTTTTTATATCACAAAAACATGCCGTTTGTACAGGGGTGTGTAGACTTTATATCCACTGTATATTTAACCACATAAATGCACGCTATAGACTATAAAAACATGTTTAAAGGCATAAAGTAATCTAAATTGTCATAAAAAGCTTCTTTGCCAAACATAAATATTTAATTTCACCATAAAATCATGTTTTGAGCCATAGAATAGTATATTTTCACTATGAAACAATGTATTCAGCCACAATTATATTGTCCAATAACACAACAGCTAAAGCAATGTTGTATTTTACCATGACACTGTAGTTTGCCATAACAATAGTGTAATTTATCTTTACGATATACTTAACCACGGAAATGCTATTCTTCATGAAACAAAAAGCTTCTTCAGCCACCAAAATGCTGTATATGGCCATAAAAACACTTTTTTGCTAAAGTCCCCTTAAAAAAAACTAATGAGCCATAAACTGCTAAATTGTTTGACATAAAATAAGTCTATTCAGCCAAATTCTACAGTTTCTACAAATTCTACAAATTCTAACCCTAACCCACCAAATGCTATATTTTAACACAACATAAAACAATTACTGTATTTTCAGCCACAATAATGCAATATTTCACCATATAACACACAAACCAAACTTATATTTAGCCATAAAAATGCTATATTTCACCAGAAGTATTGTATTTTACAAAATTGCTATAATTGGCTCGAAAAACACTATTTTGCTCCCCCCCCCCCCCCCCGCAAAAAGCTATATTTTGCCCCAAAAATCAAAATATTATATCTCCCTCAAAACACTAATATTCACACACACACACAAAAAAAACTAAAGCAATGTTTTATATGACCATGGAAAGACCGATTTAACCATAAAAAATTACTATAATTTGCCGTAAAAAAACGCTACATTCAGCTACAAAATGAATCATATTTCCAAACACAACGCTCTCTGTGAGCAACTCAATGTCGCCATAAGTTCTATACATGCTTTGGCTGTCATCATTGTAAACACCACGGCCTGAGACACCATGCATATGTATGTGTGTCTGTGTGTGTGTGTGCGTGCGTGCAGGTAACGATGGTACCGTCCCAGTCTGTTAATGTCCGGGCCTCTCGGCGCCATCCATCACAGAGCCGCGCCGCTAACGATAGCACATACACCGGATGGGGGGAAGAGGACAAGGACTGATCAAGACAAAAGAGCCGTAAAGAAAAATGGCTGATTGGAAAATATACCAACGGGGATGAGAAGAGACACATACACAACTTACGAAAAGTTTGGTGTATTGGACTTTCGGGTGAAATTTCCAATTTCAAAGGATGTCCACTTCTATGCCTCTTGCGATGGGAGTGTGACTGCGATAGGTGAACCGCGATATAACATGGGGTTAACTGGACAACTTTGACTGTATGTATCTAACTCTAAAAAGCTCATTTGAATGAGGAAGACAAGCCGGTGGAGAAGAGGCGAGCAGCATGAAGGGGGAAGCAGACGTGCTGTCACACACTGAGCACTGAACGACTGTGTGTATACGTGTGTGTGTTCGTGAGTGTACGTGACTGCAATCCGCAATCTACTCGTCTAAAAAGACACCTTCTCTCGCTCACACACACACACACACACACACACTTGCACACAAACAATGCAGTGTTCCAGGTTTTCAGTTTGTGAACAATTCTTCCAAAAAAATATGTTTTTTTAAATTTCAAAAAGAGGCTTGAATCTGTTCGATACTACTCCAAGTTGGAGTTTAACCGCAAACAAAGAGAATCACACATTGTGTATGAACAACCACACATCTTTCCCTTAGTATTGTCCGCTAGTTTAATGCTAACCAAAAAATAAATTAATTAATTAAAAAAAAAAAACAGCAAAACGCCATAGATGAGCTAGCGAATAGCAGCTAAGTGGCGGTGGTATAACCCTTTAAAGCAACAGATGTTTGAACACAAAGGAATACATGGAGGAATACATGTACACAGCTAATGTAACAATACTCACAGGCATATATTCTTTATCCTCTTCAAAGACTATTATCGACGCAGCTTACAGAGGAGCCGAGTATACTGTATATCCATGTCTGTACGATACTGCTTCCCAGTGGCCAAGGCACGCACAACTGAAGGAGCCGCACAAACTCTATTGAATTGAAGCAAAAAACACAGTTTATGGTTCCATTCATTTCAATGAGGAAAGATCATTTGAGTATGAATGTTTTGATGAACGAGCGTGCTCACGGAACAAATTCAACTTGTGTCTCACTATTGAATATAATGTATGAGGAGTGTGGCACTTGACCTATTCAATGTGTAAAGTGCCTTAAGATGACTTCTGTAGTGAATTGGCCGCTAGATAAATAAAATTGTCTGGACTGGACTTGACATCAATTGAGTTTTTGTGTCACTTCTGTAACATGGCAGCTATTGGGATGATATAATAAAGGATTGCTCAGCATTGTTCTGTGATGTCACCCTGGAGATTACTTCTGAAGGGCTTCTTTATTCATGCAGGTAGATGCAATGTGAGGGTTACTATTAGAAGGCAAAGACTCGAGCACTTCCTCCACCCCCCCCCCCCCCCCCCCCCCCCCCCCTTCCCTATCTACTCTCAGGCAGCCCTGAGCGAGATGGAGGCCGACGCCGCTGTGAAATTGGCCTGTCAGATGCCTCCACTGGCAGGAAAACACAAACTGCGAATATGCTAATAGACTGCAGATTAAGATAGAGTACAGTAGTAGCTGCGGGCGCACGCGAGTGCATTGATATGCACTCGCGTGCGTGTACGCCGGCTGGATGCGGCGCTAATGCAGTGTGGAGTAGACTGAATGGCGATAGGAGTAAGTGTGTGATGAGCTTGCAGGTGAGGAACAAGAAGAAATGCGAGGTGAGATGTGCTTCCCTGTGTTTGCAGGAAATTTTCATCGAAAGTGGTACAAAGAGTTACGGACAATCAATCATAACGATTTAATCATACCTATTCAGTAACATGTTGCCAAGAAAATTACAATTTAGTAATTTAGAAAAATTATATTTAGCCACAATGTTATTGTTCCCACAAGGAAAGCATATTTAGCCACATAAATGCAACATTCCATCATCAAAAAATACTACACCCACAGAAATGTAGAATTGTCCCATGAAAAGATATTTTAGCCACAACAATGCAGAATTTTCCCATGAAAAAAAGCTATTTAGCCACAAAAAAAATTAACATTCCACCATAAAGACACTATATAGCCACAGACGTAGAGGTCTACCATGAGAACACTGTATAATTAGCGACATAAATGTTATTCATGAGCACAAAGACTATATATATATTTAGCTCTAAAAATTGTATATTTTACTTTTAAAACCAAATATTTATCAACAAACATAATTTTCTTTAAAATCCAATATTTAGCCACGCTATATATTTTCACAAAACACCACTTTTAGGCTAAAAAAAAGCTCCAGCACCAGTTGCTGTTAAAATGCTTCATGAATGAAGTTGAGTTGAGTTGAGTAAAAGTAAATATTTAGCCACATTTTTCCGCCACAAAATCACTATACAGCTCCAAAGTTAGCGCTTGCCAAGAAAACAGTTTGGAGCCACAGAAATGTAGGATTTTACCATGAAAACATAATATCTAGCCACAAAATCTACATGCAAACATGCAATATTCTGCTATAAGAAACAATAAAGCCACAGAAACACCCTCTCTATGCCGGATATAGAGCACCTTAAAGGTGACCATATTTTGGCTATTTCGACCTCCATAGAGTGACTCTCTAACATGGATTTAGTATAAAAGTGTCAATTTCATTAAAAAAAAAAAAAAAAACATGGTTTTGTTATACAAGTGTCCAGAAAAGGCCCCGCTGACAGCTACTTCTGTTTGACCCACTTTTGTATCCAGTTTGTCCATATTTGGCTAAGACCGCCCCCTTTTCTGTGATTGGTTACCTCCATGTTGAAGACCCACTTGTGAGAACACGCGTGTGTGTTATGTTGACAGCGCTGGCTCGTAAGCGGAAAGCGAAGGCGGAGCTCTTCGCTAGTGACGTAGATAAACTCGAGAAATTCACGTAACCTGATTTCAGGCCTCTCGGCAGAAAAACAAGCGTAAGGACCTCAGCAATGCGTGGACGATTTTAATGAATATTTCACGTTTGTTTACTGAGGTAACATAGTCAATATTACATTCCAAACACTGGAAAACGTTGGCTTGCTCAAATATGGCATCTTTACAAAACAAATATTTTGCCACAGTCACATAAAAGTTAGATTTTCAAATCAAACTTACTTTTTGCCACAAAATAGCTATTATTCCAAACTAAAAACACTTGGCTACGAAAATGCAATATTTTGCTCATAACACGAAATAGAACTGCAGCAACAAAATCACTATATTTGAAAAAAAAAGTGTAATTATACATTGTAAACCAAATATATAGCCAAAAAAGCACCACATAGCCAGAGATCTCATATTTTCTCTATGAAAACACTGTTATACTTCTATTTATTGCCACAAAACAATATACTGTATATAGCCACAAAATAGTATATGTTGCTTTGAAAAGCAAATATTCGGCCATATATTTATACTACTTATTTCCACAAAACATCTTGACACAGAAATATACTACAATTAACTTTTAAAACCATATATTTACCGGTAACCTAAAAATAAATGCTATATTTCACTGTAAAATTATAGCATGTATCTGCACAAATGTTATATTTTACAATAACACTATAAAAAGCCACAGAAATGTTGAAATGTGGACATGACAAAGAACATAGAGCCTAACATATTCATTCAACTTCCCTGCCAACCTGAGCCAAATATCACTCAAAATCAATAGGCTTCTTGCTTTAGCTATTTTGAAAAAGTTGGAAGATGGGAAAAATTCCACTTCAGCGACCGGAACGTGACAGCCAGAAGAAGAAGAAGACATTCACCAGGAGCTGCACTGACATCACTATTGCATATGTGCGTGCGTGTGCGCATGTGTGTCTGAGGCCGAGCACGTGATTGATGTCGGCAGCGAGGCTAATAAATTGCCCGGGGTCAATCCACTCCGGTGAGGTAGTCCAATCCCTGGAATGTCCGGCAGATATGCAGGCTTCCGAATCTCCCCTGCAGCACAAATTCCCGGAGAAGCCGTTCATCAGCCCCGGGATCATTAAGTGCTTCTCGCAAGAGAGAAGCGGGGTGGAGGGGATTGCCGTAAAAACTCATTTGAGGGGTCCATTTCCAGCCGAGGACCAAGTTCGAGTGCCTGGTCTCCAGCCGAGTTTACCGTAAAAGCACTGGTTACCGTGCAATTGCAAAGCTTCTTTATCCCTACACTGATGCACCGCCCCCCCCCCCCAAAAAAACTAAACTTGAAAAAAATATCACCTTAAAACTCCTGCTACCTAAACCATCCTGCATCAGATCTATGTTATACCTTGGAAACACTATTTAACAACAACAACAAAAATACTATTTTTTCACCATAAAAACACTATTTAGACAGCAAAGTGATCTTTTACCGTGAAAATATAATATTAAGCTACAAAATTGTATATTCTACCTTGAAAAACATTTAACAACTAAAATGCTAACTCTTCCCCATCAACACACTGTACTCACCAACTGGCACGTTGTATTTTGTCATACATTTGAAAAAAAAACCTCTTCAGCTGCAATACGCGACATTTTACAGTTATACATTATATTCAGCCATAAAATAGAAAATTTTACTTTGAAAATCAAATATTTAACGAATAAAATACTATATTTTCACTATGAAGCCACAAAACGCAACATTTTACAATGATAATATGATATTCCTCCTAAAACGTTTTTTTTAGCTTTTACTTTGAAAATCAAATATTTAACAACAAATTTGCCATATTTCACCTTGAAATCACATTAGCCACAGAAATACATTTTTCTATAAAAACACTATACTCGTCTACAAAAAAATTGTATAAAACCACTGCAATTTGAAACAGAAAAAAATAATGTGCCAAAAAACATACAGGCAAATGCGTAATTTAACAATGAAAACACTGCATTTTTCACACCAACAATTTATATTTTAGCTTTAAAAGCATATATATAGCTAAAAAAAAATCTACACGAAAACATAGCAACACTAGCCATAAAAAATGCTTCCTTTTGCCATAACAAAGAAACAAAATTCTACATTTCGCAATAAGTACAAAAATGCTATATTTCAACATAAAAGCACTGTAATTTGATATTTTGCCATAAAATTCTGATTCTGAAAAACCTTGTATTTAGCAACAAAAATGCTTCATTTCACCATCAGCCACCAACATGCTGTATTTTACCATAAAATACTATGGAACCACAAAATGTGATATTTTACAATAAAAACATTATATTCAGCCACAAATGTTTAGATTTTAAAACTGAAAAACCAATATTCAGAACACTACTACACGAAAACACTGTATTTGGCCAGAAAATGCTACATTTCCTCATAGAAATACTGCATTCAACCAAACAATATTATAATTTACGAGTATGAAAAGACTATATTTAACAACAATAAATGCCATATTTTGCCCAAAAAAAGAAGCTGAATATCACCCTAAAACCACCTAAATGTCATTCATTTCCACAAAACAATATATTAAGCAGCAGAAGTGCAACATTGAGCCACAAAACCAATATTATACCTGGGCAACAAGTACTCCAGTTTCTTTCCTTTCACCTCAGCTATCTCGGTCATCTTGTGCTGGCCATCAATGGAAATCAATAGCGATCTTCCATTTATGTATACAGCGAACATTAGTCCTTATAGGTTTTAGGATCCAGTGTGATTTGTACAGATATCTCCGAATCTGGTCAGTCAGGCACCTTGGTGGGAAGACAAATAAGGGAAACGTATTTCTTTTTGTTCCACAATTTAAAATTGCTCCCAGGTGTCTACGCAGTGGAACCTTGATTTAACGGACCCAGAAACAACGGACTTTAAATTTAACTGACAGAATGGTAAAAACACCCACAAAGTTGCAACGGACAAAGTCCGCTGGTTCCAGAAATGGCTGCTGTTGTTTAACTGGCACCACGTGATTGGCACAATCAACAGACACCGGTAGCCGTATTTCCGGGAATAGATGCTGTTGTTTACCTGGGCGCCCGTCACGCGTCTCTCGAAAATGCGATACTTATAATAATAATAATAATAATAATAATAACTTGGATTTTCGAAACCCAAGTCCGCTTTACACAAAGTGGACAAACGAAAGAGAACACTAAACATCAAAAACTGGGTGCAACAGGTGAGTTTTGAGTTTCATTTTAAAACTGTCCAGAAACGTGGCAGTGCGGATCTCAGAGGGGAGAGAGTTCCGGAGGGTGGGGGACTGCCACCCTGAAGGCTCAGGCTCCATGGGTCCGCAGGTGGGTGCGAGGGCTCATGAAAGCGATGCCGACTCGCCACCAGCATGCCGTTATCATCATACATCAAATGAAACATCACTAGAACATTCCAAAAAGTGGGGCTGTGGGGGGAAATTCTTTTTGAAATCATCTAACTCGGCTAAGTGAACCAAAAATGTCTGCCTCGAGGCAATAAAAAATATTACTAAAAGATTTTCAAGCATTTTTGTGCCACCCAGTAGTAGTAGTAAAAAAACAAACCCAAAAAAATGTAAGGTTAAATTTAGGTTTTTTGGGAGCGTGGCGATTACCTAATGAAATATCTATAGACTAAAAAGATTCGAAAAAGATTCGGGAGTGACAGGCCTGGACAAAATTAAAAAACATGAACGTACAAAAAGTGCAAACTGAAATCTTGTAAATTGTGATGAAACTAAAAATACTGCCGAGCGCAGGTTACAAAATACCTAACTTTTGTGGATTTCCTGGGTCCCAGACGCACACAAAGGTGAATCGATTCAGAGGATTTGCTGAATCGATATCGAACTATTGCAATGCAACGATGAATCAATATTCTTACCCACCTCTAAGAATTAGTCATTTTTCCTCCTTTTTTTAAAGCCTTGCAAAACTCAGCCAGTTTTGAGGGGGTGGTATGAGCCTTGACTCATTCCTCTGCAATGGGCATTGGTGGTTTCGACATTGCAATGTCACAATTTGGGAAAATGTCAGGAAGGCCTGTCAACATGTGCGCGTCGGACACTTCAATCGGCCGCGCCGCTACTCGTTACATGTCACTGAAACCAATCAAATCACGTCACACTCGTTTAACCTTGCCCCTTCCATTAATCCGGCATCTCTCTCTCTCACACACACACACACACACACACGCGCGCACACCCAGTGAGCAATGGCCCCCGTGGCTGAATGGGTGGTCCTTAAACGCCCCTCATTTCGAAAACTGACTTATCGTGCTAATCAGAGCGCTACGACGGAGCGCGGTGGTTATCTGGCAGAGAGTGGTGCTAATTGAAAGCCGCCCGTCCTAATGTACAGATACAGAATGGGAGTGAAGGCAATTACGGAGCGACGGTGCACACGCACGCATTCCATCATGTCCCAACCTTGCCACTCTAAGCCTTCGAATGAATATGTCGCGGCTACATGTGCTTTGTTCCCACCAGGGAGGCCAAACTGTTTCACGGTGTTTTACTCGACTTGCAAGCAATATTTGGAAATCAAAACATTAAGAAGAAAAGACAGCAAGCCTTAAATCAAGCCGTTTATGTCAGCAAACGGCAGCTTAACATCAATGAGCTGTGAGTGAAAAGCGTGAGCAATTAATTGCAGTTTACAAAATAAAGGACAGGAAAGAAAGACAAAACACTAACTACTATCATACTTCCTCAAATAGTGGCAAGCATGAGTTTATAAATTAACTGCAGAGGGCAACAGACATTGACATGGCAGTTTTTAACGATAATAATATTCATAGTAAAATATTAGTATCATCACGTCATATCAATAATAATAGTAATAATGATGTTGATTAACATTAGTATCATTTTATTATTATTATTAATATAATAATACTTTCAATAATATATAATAATTATTTATTATTATTGTTATATTAATAATAGGCAGCACGGTGGACGACTGGTTAGAGCGTTTGCCTCAAAGTTCTGAGGACCAGGTTTCAATCCCCGGCCCCGCCTGTGTGGACCAGCCAGTCAGTGGGAACCAGAATCAAGGCTGGTTGCAACTTTTACAAGGTATGAGAGGCCGTTAGGGACATTATTCAGGATTAGCTCTCACTTACTTTTCAAATGCTTTCACACACACACAAACTACTAAAAGGCTCTCATAAAGACTACTCAAACACTCTCATTAACACTACTCAAACACACAAATCTTGCTCTCATTAACACTACTCAAACACTCCTATATGCACAAGTCTTGCTCTCATTAACACTACTCAAATGCGTTCATGCGAGCACGTCAATCACATTCTCGCACACATCACTGGGATTCACAAGTTTATGTCAATCATGCTGTAAATCTTTTATTAGGTAGTTCAATTCAAAAAGTGAAATTATAGAGATGAACTGCACACTCTCAGTGGGCATTTGAGTAGTGTTAATGAGAGCAAGACTCGTGTTTATGAGAGTGTTTGAGTAGTGTTAGTAAGAGCAAGACTCGTGTGTATGAGAGTGTTTGATTAGTGTTAATGAGAGCATTTGAGTAGTGTTAATGAGAGCAAGACTCGTGTGTATGAGAGTGTTTGATTAGTGTTAATGAGAGCATTTGAGTAGTGTTAATGAGAGCAAGACTCATGTGTATGAGAGTGTTTGAGTCGTGGCAATGAGAGCATTTGAGTAGAGTTAATGAGAGGAAGACTCGTGTGCATGAGAGTGTTTGAGTAGTCTTAATGAGAGCATTTGAGTTGTGTAACTGAGAGCAAGACTTGCGTGTGTATGAGAGTGTTTGAGTAGTCTTAATAAAAGCAAGACTAGTGTGTATGAGAGTGTTTGAGTTGTGGCAATGAGAGCATTTGAGTAGAGTTAATGAGAGCAAGACTCGTCCGTATGAGTGTTTGAGTAGTGTTAATGAGAGCAAGACTCGTGCGTATGAGAGTGTTTGAGTAGTGTTAATGAGAGCAAGACTCGTGTGTATGAGAGTGTTTGAGTAGTCCTTATTGTAGTAGTCCTTAGTCGTCCTTCGTCCTTAGTCTTTCAGTAGTTTGTGTGTATGTGAAAGCATTTGAATAGCAAGTGTGAGAGCTAATCCTGAATAATGTCCCTAACGGCCCTCATAACAATGTGTGCTTTTTTCAATTAACACCCACAAAAACTGAGACTGTTCATTTCTTTCTAAATTTAGAGAATGAGTTCCCCCAGTGTTAATCGAGCAACATCAGTGCCAATTGAAATGAGGTTGTGGTTATATGGAGGAATCTACTCGGCATGTCCAGAGGTCCTCAACCTGGTGTGTGTTGCCAGCTTTTATCTTAGCCAGAAAGTCCTGCGCGAAGCAAGCTTTGAGCTACTTTGCAAAACATGAAACTGACGGCACCGGTGCGCTTTATCGCTCAGCAAAAAGCTTGACTAATATAATAAACACACGCTTACAAGCTTCTAAAGCCGCACGTAGCTAACTGTCTCCGGTGGTTCTGATTTGGCGTGTGTACACAGGGAGGCCTGGGTCTTTGTTAGCGCATCACTAATGTGTATTTATGCGGGTCAAATCCTCTTACGTGTGTGCCAGTAAACAAGGCGAAAAAGGGGGAAATGTCATCAATGCTACAGGGGGGTGCCGGGTTCATCAGGAAGCACGCTGACATTATCAAGCGCGTGGTCCTTTGGTATTTCAACATATGTCAACATAGGCGCAGCCAATCAGTGGGTTGCCATTTATGAATTTAAGGGAGACGTTCATGTTCGATCGCATTTTTTAATGTTTTTTTTTTTTTTACAGTACACTTCATATGCTCTCCCATGTGGGAAAGTAGAGCCACAGTCGCCAGTGCACTTTGCAGACCTTTATCGAATGCCGGAAGAACATTAAAACACAAATGCACTGAGAACACACTCACACAGAAGCTGCTGTCGGCCACAGTTCACATCCAGACGCTCACACGCAGAGTCGCCCACACAATAATATGCCCTTAACATCAAATAGGGTAACATGAGTGTGTTTTAATATTTTCTAAAAGTGTTTAAAGTGTTTGGGATGGATGTAATTATGAGAACATTATTTTTTATGGTCTCTATATTGGGGAGTTTTATTTCGGGTGGGTCTGGAATATATGCTCCTCCCTGCCGATAAACGGGGGGTTCATTGCATCATGAAAAAGGGAGATCCAAAGATTATTACATTTGGATTCCAGAATTGTGTTCATGATAAAATTGGAAAAAGGAGAATGGCAACAGGCAAAATTTGCAACTCAAAAACTACGACATCTAACTCCATCTGTCACTATAAAACCCATAAAGACAAATATGCTATGTTAACTTCCCAGTTTAGCTCACGTATAGCTGGTCAAACATGAACTAAGCTTCATGCTGGTTATGCATTTAATAGCGATGGTAATAAAGTAACAGATAATACAAAGACTGGTTTTGTGACCATTCAAAAAAACAAACACAAAATGACTGAATAGCTGAGTAATATATGTACAGATACTGAGTTCAAAGTGGTTGATGTGTGAAAATACTGTATGTTGACACTGAGCAAGCTTTTATGACTTCTTTTAGCCAAAGCTTGAAATCGAGTGGGGACTCAACTTAACTTTTACCACAATATAACTTGGGACTTTCTTGAAACATGAAGACCTGAGACTTACTTATGACTTGCACATACGTGACGTACTCCCACATGTGCCTGCTACAGTGCTTAGCATACTGTATGTATTAAACCAGCCCCTGTGGTAAATGCTTGTGCCACCGCTGGCCTATAGTAACAGAATTGGTATTTACCAAAATCATTATGCAACTCGGTGGTACTGAGTCACTAAATAGCATCAATAGGAAAGTAAGACAGAATTATTCCCCGAGAGCAGTTCCACCGCTCGACACCAAATAGGGTGGATCTGTCTATCGTGACATGAAAAAAAAGGACCCATTCCTAAAATTGAACAGGAAGTTAACCACTTTGCATTTATACTTTGACAAATTTTCCCAGAAAGTTAGATTTGTTTGTTTTTTGCCGGACACTAGTGTCAGCAATCGACGCGAAATTTAACAGACATGTTGATCACAACATGATGCAAAAAAAAAAAAGAAAACCATGGCCAAAATTGAACAGGAAGTCATCTATTTTGGGTTGAAGCAGCCACTTTGACAAAGTCCCCTGGAAAGTTTGATACCAGTTTCACCGACCGTCATGAAATAGAGTGAACGCATCGATCATGATAGGACACACAAAAAAGTCTCATGGATCATTGGCCAAAAATGAGCAAGAAGTCGTCCATTTTGCTTTGAAGCGGCCACTTTTGGCTCGTGCTTCGACGAACTCCCCTGAATCCAATCCAAAGAATCTGTACTAAAAAGACGCCATGGCTGGATGGATGGATGGATGGATGGATGGATGGATGGCCTCTCCTCGTTTTTATGACAGGTGGCCTTGTAAATTTCTTAAGCGACAGTCGTTCATGTAGAATATTTGCACGCTTAAGTGGCAATACGGTGGAAATACAATACATTTATAATGCTTGGAAAAAAGGCACCGTCAAAACATTTTTAGAGCCTTTCAATCAAAGTCAATGAGGTTTTCCGGCGCTTGTCTTTACGAAGCATCAAATATAATAAAATTGCTCTCTTTTTTTAATGTTTCTTTCTTAACTGGAACTTAACTTGGGATGAGCACATTTCATGACCCATGCAAGCCGGTAAAAGCCGGAGCCCGAGATGCGCTCGGGTGCGACGGCAGAGTGCTGACAGCTGACAACTCTGTTAACACGTTAAACGCTTACGTGGCACGTCTGAAGCCAGCTTTCCTTCAAGCACCGTGTGGCTCTTTATTACAAGACGACGACGGGGTCCGTTTGGCAAATTTTGACCCTCTTCCCGTCGTTACGTGGAATTTTTGTCCATCGATCGCGGGGCTGCAGGGAATCTGAAACCTGCCATAAGAATGCAGTTACATATGGATGGATAGGTGCCAAAAACATTCAATCATGTCTTCAAAGGTGGACTAAATTTCCTCTATTGATTAGGGGGAAAATCTATCAATTCATCATCCATCATTTAATTGTAATATCAAAATATTTTATGATCACTTTGGGTGGGAGAAGGAATATATGTTTTTCCACATAAATAATGACTGTTTATTTGTTTTAACTATGGCTTGGCATTTGATCAAATTTCCTCCATTGACTATGGGAGGGGGGGAATCAATGAAGTCCTCTTTCATGTATTTTTCATTTTTAAATATTTTATTTTAATATCAGCTGGAATAAAAGTATATGGAAATTGTGTAGGTTTTTTTTCCAACATAGATGTCTTTATTTCAAGAATTTGACAAAATATCCTTGCTGGCTATAGCGGAAATAGATTTATTTATTTTTAAAAATATTTTAGAACTGTGTTTTCCTACAAAATGTCAATTAATTAAATCATATCTATGAATTATTATTATTATTATTAATGTTTCATTTGCAAATATATTTTTTATACATTAGGGATGGCAGAAAAAGGACATTTTGTTTTGCACAGTGTCACTATTTCAAGAATAAACTGTGTTAACCAGGCACCGGCATTTGACTAAATGTCCTTCATCATAGATGAGGAAAATGAATAAATTGATTCCATTTTTTAATGGAATGGAAACATACTGTATCTGTGCGAATGTTCTGGGTTCCTGTTTTGATGCCAATGAGCAGAAGGTTTGCGTGGAGACTTCCTTGAGACAGAAAACTAGTTCTGAGCAAATGAAGAGACCGGGGAAATCGAGGCTAAACTAAAATCTTGTTAACTTGACTCATAGGCAGCAGCATATGGCATTCTATCCACTTTATGTCAGTTTGGAGCTGGTCCAAGATACGAGATGTAAATATAATAAATGCAAGTACGAGATGCAAACATAACATGCTAGAGGGAGGGGGGAGACAAAAAAAAAAGGTGATAGACGCTTTCTGGAAAAGAATTCCAACTTGGAATGTGATAGGATGACATGTCACATTCAATAAAATCAAGTAAAAAGTACAGCGCTATTGTTGAAAACATGCGGTTTTTAGTAGGCAACATCGTAACAACATAATCTAGTTCGGTGCTGCTATTGTTTAACAAGACGGCTGTCACTTCCTGGATATTTCCCCCCAACGGAAATCACGGAAATAATCCGCGCCGAGGTCAAACTGTCGCCATTGTACGAAATAAATAAATAAATTAAGTATTTTAAAAACCAAAACAACAACAACAACAACAACCAAAAACCTTTATTAAGTGTGCAAGCCATGTTTTAAGTAAAATGTTATCACTGGGTTGTTTTTTGTGCATCTTGGAGTAGTGGCATTTAAATCAATGGTGAAAATTGATCTGACATAATAATTGGTGTCAAGGAAATATGTTCAAGTGATACATCTTGACTGAGCGAAAAGCTTTGTATGTACGTATGGATAGGCTCCAGTGATGGTAAGCGGAACGGATGATGAATGAATGAATGAATTCATTCATTCATGTAAAATGTTGCACAATCATAGTCTGTGGTATATTTCCACAATTATAAAAAATAAATAAATGAAAATTGGTGCCGATGACTCGCTGTTTTTCACTTTTCGCTGTGAACCTGTGAATACTGGACTGTATTACATATTGTATTATATTTACATTCGAGACACTTTCTTCTTTTAAACCCCGCCCGCTGGCACCTAATGCTGATTGGACAGGAGCTCAATTAGGCGCTGCCAGACACGTCGCTAACCGCGGCTATTGAAGCGCGTCTAATATCGACAACAAAGAGGAGACGCGGGCTTCGAAATTAATTAGTGAGCGAAAGGAAGGAAGAGAGGGAGAGCTACAAAGAGAGGAAATCCTCTGAGGAAAACATCTTTGTCTTATTGGTTGCTCCTTTGGAACTTGTGTGTGTGCGTGTGTGTGCATGTGCGTGCGTGCGTGCGTGCATATATATAGGGTGGGCCAAAAGTAGATGCAGTTATCCCTCGTTTATGGCGGGCGTTAGGTTCCGGATCAACCACGCAATAAGGGAAATCCGCGACGTATTGACCAATTTTTTTTTTGGGGGGGGGGCTATTCGTACCTTTCTTCTTTCCTTCCTTCTTTGCTTTATGCCTTCCTACCTTCCTTTCGTCTCTCATTCCTTACCACCTTCCTTCCACCTCACCTGCTTTTTTCCATCTTTCCTACCTTCCTTTTATTTCTGACCTTTTTTCTGCCTTCCTTCCCCCCCAACCTTCTATTTTCCTAGCATTTGTATGACTTCATGACTGCCGTCGTTTATTCCTTCTCTCCTTATTTCTCTCAGACCTGCTTTTAATTCATGCAACCTTACATCCTTCCTTCATTGTCTTAAAACTGCTTTTCTGCCTTCCTTCCTTTCCTCCCACTTTCCTTTTTGCCTACCTCCCTTTCATTCTCCTTAGATTCCTTACCTCCTTCCTTCCACTTCAGATATGCTTTTTTAAATCTTTCCCGCCTACATTCCCCCCTTCTCGCACTGATAAGTGTATTGCGATTAATTTGTATATTTAGAGTTTCAACTATTAATATAGGCAGTGGTTCACCGAATACTGTATGTGTGTGTGTGTGTGTGTGTGTGTGTGTGGGTGTGGACTGCTCTTGTGTCTGCAGATGCTAATCCCAGCACTGCTGGCGGATTGCGAGCGTTTTAAGAGATTACAGATTGCAGCCGGCAGTGGCAGATTAGCTGGCGCCATCTCACATATACTGTAGCTAAATAACGACAATGGCAGATGGCCAGATAGACAGATGTGCTATACTTTGGATCACAAGCTTTTTCAAGGATGGATAGGTGGCATATGATGTGGTATGCTTTGGATGGCATCCCTAACCCTTGATTGAAACCTTACTCTGAAACCTGGATTGAAACCGTAATTCAAAACCTGAAATCTACTTTGAAACCCGAATTGGTTGTTTGAAACACTAACCCAGGCTTGAAATACGATGCGGTATGCTTTGGATCGTCACATTTTCCTTCGGATGACTGGACAGAGCGAAAGATAGATTGGAGAATGTTTGACGTTGGATGTGATAGATCGATGTATCGATATTAGAAGCATGAGAAAGAACTCAGTATGATACATTGCATTTAGCACATAGCACTAGTGCAATAAGAAACACGATGTATTACATGGTCCCCCCCCCCCCCAGGGACGAAAAGGCATCGCCTGCATACACAAACAACAAGCAAGGACACTCGCGGTGGACTATGCAGGCAGTGTGGTCGACAATTACACGTAAAAACGAACCCACGCAGGATGTCGATCAGTCGCGGCGGCCATGGAGTGACAGAACAATATTTAAGTGGCTGTTTGGCGTGTCATGCTGCTTTTCCTTCATGCTCCTTTTAGTGCGTAGGTTCTAAGATGACGACGAGCGCTTTTGCGGTATCTTTAGCTCCCGCTGTGACGTCGACGGGAAGTCCCGCTTCCATCATGAAAGACAGACAGAAACGGGGAAAAAAGGGCCACTTGTGTACCAGAGCATTAAATCATAGACGCTCTCTGCTACACATGGATGATGTAATGCCGGCCGATACAGCAACCATAACAAAGAGCCTGCATTTATAACTTTCACTTTTGACTGACGCTGAGCTACCAATGTAACAGTACAGCCAAACCCCTAACCCTGGCTTAAAACCTTACTCTGAAACCCTAACCATTTTTTTTTAAACTCTATCCCTGGCATGACACCTTATCGACACACGTTAACCCTTGTGTGAAAGTCTACCCCAGGGTTGAAATATGATGTGGCATTGTTTGGATGATAAGCCTAACCCTTGTTTGAAACCTTGGTTTGAAACTCTTAACTACTGGTAACCCAAATCCTGGCTTGAAACCTTACTCTAAAACCCTACCATTGTTTGAAACTCTATCCAAGCTCGAAACCTGTTTGATTCCATTTTATTCTCTTATTTCGTACGAGGGGTAAACAAATTCTAAATCCGAACAGCGACCCAAAACCTAATGAGGTTTGACTGTAGGTTTATAATTGAGCGCAAGAACTGCATTGCATCATCGCGACAGCTGTTTCTACTATTATGCCTGCCTTATTTAAGCTCCAATTGAGCACCGGCATGCCTGTAAAATCCAATTTTTTACAACAGAGTGTCAAATGCGAATGAAAAGCTTTGATGGCGGCATCAGCAAAATGGAAAACTCCTCACGCCCAGCGTATTCATCTTGAATTAGCCGTGCAACGATTTCACACAGTGAAGCCTTGACCACAGTATACAGTAGTTCCCTAAAAAAAACAAGATCCAACTTCAGTCTTTTATCACTACAGGTGCCAAATGGATAGCATTGCGCCATTGTAAACATGAAGGCCACTTAATTACAAGACTACTTTTGCATTTAAGGTCCACCAAATTGTAGCGCTCAGTGACTCACAATGAAGCCCGAACCAACTTTTTTAGGGCACAAAAAACTGTTACGGCGCACTGGAAAAACAGCCCAAGAGAGTGAGAGTGGAAGGAGGGCAAAAGAGAGCGCTCAATAGTTTGTCTCTCTTTGAGCTTCAAAACAATACTCGAGAGGTTACTATGGCGACCGGGCTCGCCTGCCGGGACCATACAAGCGCATGGAAGGAGCAGCGGTGGGGGGTCAAATGCAAGAAAAGATTAACTTCTTGAAAGTAGCAGCGGGGGGAAAAAAAATCTAATTCAAAAAAAATAATAAATCAAGTGAAGACCAATATGAAGAATTTGTTTTGACCTTTTATGTAAGACTAAACGCACATTTGGACTAATTCATTATAGCAGTAGTGTAAAAGGTTGTTATAATACTCATCACCGGCCACATCAATGATTCAATACACAAACTGTTTGCAAAATATACTCATAGGGCACTGTAATAATAATAATAAAAAAGGAAAAAATAAAACCAAAAATAAAAAATATATATATTGTTTAATCCTAGAAAAATGTTTTTAAACATAAAACTTTATTTGTATTTTTTTTTATTGAATTTTAAGAATCTCTGCTCTATAATGAGACATCAGTTTCTAACTAAAAAAAACATGGTTCCTTGCCCTATAAAAGATGAATATTGATCAACTGATTGACATCCACAGAGCAATATTACATATATTTGCTAACCTTACTTCATGTTAGAAACGGCTCTCAGTGTCACCGTAACGCACCTTTGAGACTTCCCCATTTTGTTGAAAAAAAAGTTGCGATTTTCCATTGAACTTCATATTCAATGTATTAAGTAAATGAGATGCATATTGTTCAGGTTCCCACACAAAGAGCAAAATGTGTGAGCTTGCTGTCAGGGTGGACCGTTTTGGCTAATGTTAGCATTTTTATGAGCACATAAGGGACCTTCACTTGGCAACAAGGTTCAGTTAGCAGGCTGATTGTGTACCGATTAACAAGTATGTTCCCTATTTCGGAAAACTTCTGATACAAGTTGACTTTTCCCTATGACAGAGTGGACATGTTCAGCTTGACCACATCCAAATGCACAGAGACTTTGTTCTGGTATGTGTGCAAATGTTCGACCATGTAACAAAACCTCAGCGTTTCATTATTCCGCTACATTTTCATGATGACTGAATGATTCTGATGAGGACACCAAAGGCACTTTATCGTGATATTGACCCACACATAGAAACACGAGTCAATCAGAAGTGAGCATTACCTCGAACGGGCGGGTGTCCCTACTGAGTAGTAAGCAAGTAGCCCCGTATAGGGCAAGGAAGGAAGCCCCTTTAGTTCACCTAAACTTACGATAAAATATAAGGAAAAATAGGAGTGTATATCATTACAATTGCTTGTGAAGAATTGTAAAAAAAAAAGCAGCTCACAACTAAACGGAACATGTATTCGAGTACAGCTACCTAAAACTCCAACTCCCGAATAAATGACGTGTGTGGACAAAATATTAAGAACTCTGTCAAGTGCATCCAGCAAAACAAGACGACAGTATAAAGCTGCTGTCCACTACTACACGTGTACCAAAAAATGTGGCAAGTGCACAGCAGCGTGCTCCTCATCCTGCCCACTGTTTCACTTGGTGCTGAAACATCCCCCTCGGGCCACAGGTTGGACACCCCCCGCCCACAAACGGACGGTACCCCGGTGAAGCCCACGGGCAAAACGTGTTGATCCGAAATCAACTTTATGCTTGTCTATTTCTCGGCTTTGTGGTGGGGGGGGTGAATGAGTGACGTGGTGATGAGAGGAGACGCCACTGAAAAGCAGCAGTCTTGTGTGCGGCTCACACACACACACACACACACGTTTCACTCAGGGGGGTGCGCGCGTACCCACGCATACACTTAAACATCTCAATGCGCCAGCACATATTGCATTGCAGTGATTGGAGTGCATCATTTCACACACACTTTTAACACCTGTCCTGCACTTACCTTTGCACAGCAGCAAAAAGGAGCACACTTAGTTCCCATTTTTTGAAAAAAAACGAAACAAATTTCAATTAAAAAAAAAAAAAAAAAAAAAAAAAAAAAGCAGGTTTAGTGGTGTTCCCGTGTGCCTCCTCCTCCTCTTGGTTGATTCACACATCCACAGAGAGTTGCAGCGGGCGCAATAATCCAGTTTTCCATGCCGGGGAGAGCGCGCGCAAGCTTCCTCACATCTTTTCTCTCTCTCAATCGCTTTTTCCAAACTATGCCGGTCTTCTTTCAGCACCTCCTCCTCTGCCTCCTCTACCCTCTCTCTCTCTCTCGCTCTCTCTCCCCGAGGTTGCCTGGTTACCTCCTTCTGCCGCACGCCAGCCAATGGGGGGCCAGAGCTCCTCTTAACCCCTCCGATGCCAGACTGTCCTATTTGCGGCTTTCAAGGAGTAGCGAGAGGGATGGGATGGGAAAGGGTGGAGGGGGGCTGACGTGGAGGAAAAATGTATATTAACAAACTATAATGAGGAAGAAGAAGATGAAAGGACTGTGGGGTTGGGGGGAAGGAGGGACTCTGGGCTCGGATTGAGTTTTGAAATAACAAAAAACAAAAACATAAACGGGGAATAAAATTATGCGGTTATGTTTTCAGGGCATTTGTAGTTTTTACCCCCTAAAAACTGAAATGAAAATAGGTGTTAACCACTGTTAATATTAAAGGCGTCATATCAGGAACAGCTGGTTAGCACATCTGCCTCACAGTTCTGAGGACCCGGGTTTGCATGTTCTCCCCGTGCCCGCGTGGGTTTACTCCGAGTATTCCGGTTTCCTCCCACATCCCAAAAACATGCACGGTAGGTTAATTGAAGACTCTAAGTTGCCCGTAGATGTGAATGGGAGCGTGAATGGTTGTCTGTTTGTATGTGCCCTGCGATTGGCTGGCGACCAGTTCGGGGTGTAGCCCGCCTCTCGCCCGAAGATAGCTGGGATGGGCTCCAGCGCGCCCGCGACCCTACTGAGGAGAAGCGGCTCAGGAAATGGATCAGGGCAGCACGACGCACTAGTGGTGAACATGTCTGCCTCACAGTTCTGAGGTTCGGGGTCGGAATGTCCTCTGGAGTTTGCGCATCGAGATACTTGAATCATCCACAAGGGAAAGCAATGTGCGAGGACGCACCCGGCCGCTATTTGAGGAAGTCAAGTATTTCAAATCCTACTCAGTCGCTATTTCTCTTTTATGGGCTGCTGGCCCACTCACATTCCATCACCGTGTCGCTTTCTTCGCATGCTTTACATCTCGGCTCGGCCTGACGACCGCTGGAGTTTGGCGTCTGTATCCGTAGCTCGGTGTCGCATCGCCCCTCCGGCTGCATCTCCTCCCCTCACTTCCTCCTTCACCTTCCACTCCCACGTCTTCCTCCGTTCTCGGCTCAAGTGCGCAGACAACTCACACTTCGCTCTCCTCGCCACGAAAAGTCCAACGGATCGAATCATCGTACGTATGTGGGTATCCATGTGAACGCACGCTACACACACACTACAGGGGGAACAGTGAGTGGAAGGAGGAGCGCCATTTGTATTCGAGTAGAGAAACCGAGGATACATCATTGTGGCGCGACTAAATAGAAGTTTACCGAAACGCCGTCTTCGCGTGACTGTACATCCTCGGTACAGCGGAGAAACTCACTGACAACACTGCAGTTAGAGTCCACATTCAGATTATTCTGAGAGACTGCTTAAGGGCTTTGGTGCTGCTGTTTTGGTTAGCAAATGAAGTTGAAAATGACAAGTGAACGACTGAGAAAATTAGACTCAATACCTGTTTTCCCCCCATTTTAAATGTTGTTTTAAAATGAAATTATGTAGATGTTTTTTCTTTGATAGGAAAAGGAGGCGTCTATATGAAGGGTACATTTATTTTACAGAAATTAGAAGTCACCCCACCACCTAGGCGGTACGACTTTCGTTACCATGACGACGAGGCTGCAACTACTAGCACAGAGTGTGTTGGGGGGAGCACCCACCGGAATGAAAATTTCACTTGTGGAGGTAAAATGAGACACAGGTTTTATACCTAAAAACGATATTTAATATTTTATATTTTGCCTCTGTAACATTATGCAGTTTGTACATTAACACTTCACTTATAGGAATATATATATTTTTTAAATTACTTAATAAAGTTTTTTTTTGTTGAATTACCTAAATAAATGCTGGGAAACAAACAGTCCTTAAATGCAGATGTATTGCACTACTGGTTTAAAAAAAAAAAAAAAAAAAGTTTAAAGTCACTGTAACATTTTGCAGTTTCAACATTGAATTCAGTGACTGTTTCACGTACCACTAGAGGGCGCATGCACAGCAGACTTTTCCATCTATTGCAGCAGCGGATCCGTGCATGTGGCACATGCAAGGGACAGCAGCAAAGAAGTAATGGCCACTTTTTGAGAAAATATGTTCATTTGGAAACTCTCAGGTTGGAAAAATACGATCATCTAATAGGGATGAAACTGTTTCTGTTTGTTACACAAACCTTTTCCAGTTATAGCTACCAAAATCAGATTTTTTTTAGCTATTGAAGTTACGCAATAAATTCCAAAATTGTCTACAAGTGGATGTTTTGGAATGGTATGTAACGTAGCAGAGCAACAGGCTCACCGACGCAAAGTATGGTACGCTCTGCTAACAGCAAACATTTGTCCCGCTTTCCATCTGTGAAGCTAGTTTGAAGTTGGCCACTTCTGCAGAGAGAAAAGACCTACACGCGTGCCCTCGGGGAAGGGAAACGATGCGAACAGCGGCGTATCTTGCTCTGCAAAGATAAGACACCTGCTTTCTCCTCTGATATTGTCGCAGCATGCTAATGATGTAAAGAATATCGTCCCGAGAGACAGAATTGGATCCCAAGTAGGGCTGGGGGCCCGTTTCTTTGGGACAAGAGGAGTTTTGTTAACCGCTCCTCCCTGGATGAGTGATACACTTTGAAAACATTCCGCGCTTCAATTTTCCAAATGATCTCTCATATGACTGTAGTGATTGTCTTATAGCCAACGGTGACCAGATTCCCTTTTTTTCCTCGGGGCTACAGGAATTTGAAAATCATTCCACTGCTTTCTCTCGTCAATCGGTCGATTTCTTTGCTTTGACTTGTGAGCACAAACTTGAGAAAGGAGTGCTGTATGGTGGGAGTGACTCACTTCACAACAAGCAGCAGTTCGGCGGAGAGAATTAGTGAACGACTCTTCAAAAAAGAGGCTTCGAGCTGTTTATTACCACTCTCAGCTGAAGCTAAACATAACACATGGAGAATTGCATGTTGCGTTTTCAAAGCAATTGCATAGCCTCTGCTAGCCTAATGCTAACATACAATGGCAAACACCAAAGGCACACTGGCTAACAATTAGCATCTATATAGCAGTGTTCTTACTCTTTAAGAAATGGAAATCCGAACACAGACATGTAGACAGATAATATAACAAACCGCTCAGCCATATATTCTTTATCTTCTGCAAAGGTGTTTATAAGGTGTGATATTGTACATTAGAGCGCAATTTTTCACATTAAACATATTTTCTTTGTTTTTTGGGGAGGCTGGAACAGAAGTGTCATGGGCGTATCAAAAAAGTGAATTGAGTAGCAGCATAAGAATGATCATACATAATAAACATAAGGAACAGAGTCATAGAGAGGTCAGAGGGCGCCTTGACACAGATACGAGATCTGCACCTGCAAAGTTACACTTTCCCTTTTCTCTGAAACGTTGATTAAGAATTAATCATCCATTCATTAATCTCAGAGAGGCTATTAATATATTCTGAAAAGATCTGCAGTTCATAATTTGATACAGACAATTATTCTAAGAATATTCACTGCTCGGGTCAAATTGGATATACTTTGTGTGTATGGTAAATTAGCGGCCCAAAGGCAGTGTTAGCAGTTCAGGCAAACTAAATGAGGTGAGCACAGGACCTCAAATGTCATTTATCTGGAAAGATAACATGCATCAAGAAGCGAAGAAGAGTACAAAAAAAACAAAACAAGCATTGGCATTACAGCGCTTCGCCTCACTTTGTACATGACATCACAGCACAAAACCCAAAAGATTTCATCATCAAAATGTGGACGCCATCGCTTCCTTCCTTTCAAACGTATCTCGCTTTCTTCGGTCATCAGTTGACAGCTGTAAATAACGACGTCCTTTCCCGGCTCCGTCGATATGTCTGGAGGTGAATTTACGACAGTGCGATGAGATTAGCGGTGACCTGTTTCCCCTACAAGCTCCCACAATGCAACAGTGCCGCGTCCTATAGCCCGACATATAAAGCTCGTGTTTGCTCTTTGAAGAGATCGAGGGATCCGTCTTGGCGCTTCGGAACTTTGTGGGGCGTCTTTGCATGCACTGAACACTGTGGCATGCCCACACGTCAGCATCTACTCGCAGAACGCACTCCACACTGAATTTATCCCAGGGCCTATCTACATGCAGCAGTTTTTTGTTAGCAACCGAATTCCATCGGGCTCAGAAATCAACTTTTGAATGTATGCTTGTGTACAAGAGATAAATACACTGAGGCTTATTTTGTAAGAACGCACCCGGCGACTAACTGCAACACGTCATCTATTACAAGAATACAAACATGGACGGAGGCAACACTGTGGAGTAACCACACATCGGCGTCCTCTGGAACCCGCTTGGTCTCCACTGGACCGAAGCACCGGGATAGTGACCCCGCTTGACCTCTGTTTAACTGGGCATGTGCACTGATCGCGGCGGCACGATGGCAGGGAGGACCGACATAGTGGCAGTGTATATTCTCAATATCGTGAATGAATAATTCAAGGGTGGCTCTTTCCCATAAAATGTTGTTCTCATTCATTTTTAAGCGGCTCGGTTACACACGCCAGCTCGGCTCCGACACGCTGCCCGTGCCGCGAAGGAATTTCGAGCCTTGAAAGCTCTTTCGGTGGTGAGGAAACATTGCTGATTGGCAAATGTAACGACATTTTGCTCCAGAATGCCTCGATAGCGTTGAGATTGAATTCTACTTGTCACGGGTTCAAGGTATCCTGTGCTGGATGTAACAAAGGAGCTCCAGAACATAACCGTCACCAATCTTTCTGAAACTGGACAGCACATTTCGCTCCTGAACTATAGTCGAGATTAGTCATTCTCAAAGTGTGGTACGAGTACGCGGGCCCCTAATTGTACGCAAAAGATTCACGGAATTACATGTTCAAATATGTTACAGTGGCTTAAAGTTTAGTTGTTGTTGGTTTTTTTGTTTGTTATTGATCATGTACAGAACATTCGTTTAGTACCATTCAGTTGTATTTAACTTTTAAGTAAAATATATTTGCATTTAAGAACTGGTCATTTTTAAAGAATTTATTGAAGTACAACTTTGTTTTAATTTTATGCGCAGCAAATCTTAACTGAATATTTTTTAACCTTTTTTTCCCAGTATTTAAGCTCAGTGTTAATGTTCAAATTATGCATAATTTGATCGTGGCGATGAAAAATATGACACTTTCTAGTAATGAAACTGCTACCTCATTGTTAATGAGCACTTTGGCCTACTACCTACTGTATTTTAGTCATTGTGGTCGTACTTCCAGTGTTTTTTGAGGCAGTACATGGAGCAAAAAGTTTGACGGGCACTGTTCTATATACAGTATTTATTTGCACACATATTTAAGACACTGTGTGCCGGATAGAACAATCAATAATCAACAAGTCTTTCCAATACTGGACAGGAAATGCTACTCTATAATACTCTCAAGATTGAACTGTGCACCCTGTGCTGGATGAAGCTAATGCATTAATGCGTGCCTCTTAAGATAGTCTTAAGATTTCATAATAAGTTACTTCAGAGACAGTTGTAGGTTTTTCCTCTCTTTAATAGTACGGTACCATGAGTGAGAATGCACATCCACTTATCACCGTCTGGCTAAAATGACTCAAATACGGCTTTCATTACTATGACAACCAAGGACGGCGCTAGAGCACTGGGACGGAGTGAGGGCTTTACGGGGTTTCCAGGTTTGTGGCTATATTTGGAGACTCTAGGACTCCCTCCAGGGCAGCGTTCACCGCGACGCGTCCAGACTGCAAACGAATGCCGCTTGCGCAAAGCCACCACCACTAGCTAATTCAACCACGTCCAACACGACCTTTTAACGGCTTCTCACTGAGCAACCCACCTGAGAGTCAGCACGCCTGGTATCCATGTCAGAGCTCCTCAAAGGCGGGCAAATGTGCACCTGCAGGACAAGCAGAAGGAGAGGTGAGGGAGGGGGGCACGACATTAAGAAAAAGCACTTGTCAGGTAGCCCATTAGAGCAACATTACAATAGTTTTGTGTGTGTGTGTGCGTGTATGTGTATGTGTGTGAGAGAGAGAAAGAGAGAGAGAGAGAGAAAGACTCCTTTTGTGCCTCTCGACGCCAGCGGGAAGATGAGATCATTACCTGTGACTGCGAGGCTAATGTAGCACAAAGCCGACAAACACACACACACACACACACACACACACACGCACACAGAGAATGGATGAAGCTAATGTGAGTGCACTTCGGGAACAAAAACGGAGACGACCGCGGGGCTCGTTTCCATTTGGACCCCGTGACGGTTCCCATTTTTACAAGCGTCGTGGCGAGATGATGAGAGACAAGAACGGCAGGACGTCTAATTGGACACGTGACGGGAATGAATCCCTCCATTTTCTGCCCCGTCAATGACTAAAACAGCTGCAGACGCGGTGCGCCGTGCGGAAGTTAGATCGTTAGTGGAGGCGAGGCTTGAGAAGTTAATATCTTTTGTTTGTATCTGTTGCCGAGGCGGCCGATCGGAGCCGTGGCCGTAAGGTAGTCGGTGCCTGTCGTGGCAGCGATCCCCGAACCCGTTGGTGGGGATGCCGTCAAGCTGAAGAAGAAGTCCTACCGGGCCTTTTTGGCCTGTGGGACTCTTGAGGCAGCTGATGGGTACCAGCTGGCCAAGCGGAATGGAGCTTTGGTGGTTGCTCAGGTAAAAACTCAGACGTGGGAGGAGTTCGGTGAGGCCATGGAGAACGATTTCCGAACGGCTTCAAGGAAATTCTGGTCCACCATCCGGCGTCTCAGGAGGGGGAAGCAGTGCACCATCAACACTGTGTATAGTGGGGATGGGGCAGGGCTGACCTCGACTCTGGACGTTGTGAGTCGGTGGGGAGAATACTTCGAAGACCTCCTCAATTCCACCGACAGGCCTTCCCAAGAGGAAGCAGAGTCTGGGGTCTCTGAGGCGGGCTCTCCGATCTCTAGGGTTGAAGTCACCGAGGTGGTTAAAAAGCTCCTGGGGTGGATGAGATTCGCCTGGAGTTCCTAAAGGTTCCGGATGTTGTGGGGCTGTCCTGGTTGACACGCCTCTGCGACATCGCGTGGACATCGGGGACAGTGCCTCTGGATTGGCAGACTGGAGTGGTGGTCTCCCTTTTTAAGAAGGGGGACCAGAGGGTGTGTTCCAACTACAGGGGGATCACACTCCTCAGCCTCCATGGTAAGGTCTATCTATCTCTGTGGGGGGCACGGTGCACTAGCGGTGAGTATGTCTGCATCACAGCTCCGAGATTCAGGTAAAATCAGAAAACTTCAAATTTCAAAAAGTTGTTCATACATTTTTTTTTTGAGAAGGTTATGGACCAAAGAGGAAGCAATTTGAGACAGGGGCGTATTCAGCTCATTACCACCAACCACAGGACAGGAGTGGAACAGAATCAACTGCATCTGTCGACTCTTTTCGATTCGCAGACTTCTGCACGAAGATAATGTCTTTTTTCGATATAAAAAAAGTAAACAGCATGATGACAGAATACAGTTTAAATACAGTTTCTCAGTGAACCAGAAAAGTTATTGGAAGAGATCTTCTTCAACACCTGATGAATTTAGCCAGTCAGCTTCTTGTTAGAGATCGGCAAGTTGTGTAAAAAGTAGTGAAACACCGAACAATTGGACGTGCATTTCAAAGTTGTGAGACAGCCAAACTTGCCGCGTTCATCTATAAAGCATTATAAGTTTATCCGGAAATTCTACCCGATTATCTCAAACATTTTTGTGAGTAGTGTTTCAACATGAACACTCCATGACTCTAAACAAAGACCAATTATGCAAAATAAAAACAGTCTGAGGACTGTTATTTTATCAAGTCCTTTTTTTCCCCAGTGGGGATGTTTAACATAAAGCCATGCAGACAACGAGAAGTGGCAAAATAAATGAGTTGTAATTTCCTGCTGTACGTTTTTGCATGCGTCGACTCCACTTCCACAGTCATCCCCTCTAAATTGCCTCTTTCGGTTCCATTTTTGTTGCTACTTTCAATTACTTAAGCATCATTGCTGAGGCGAAACGGAATTAACCAAGTCATTTACAAAAACGTGCTGCGTCTTCTTATTCGTCTTCTCGCTCGCCCTCTTCTTCACCCTCCCCGACGCTACGCGGCCGCTTTCATAATCATGTTGCAATCATGTTGCGTGCGAAGCAGCGTATAGGAATATTGCATAGCAAGTGCACATTAATTCCTGGCAAAGAAGAATATGAGATGAATTAATCATGGCCGACAAGGTTGTCTGGAGTCTTATCCGTTCTTCTCATCGGCGGCTACGGTGCGCTGCAGGATATTAGCGGCAGCCAATGGCAGACGCCTACATTTGTATCTACTGAGTGGTTGAGCAGATTCAAGTACAGGACATGCAACATATATTGTGTATGTGCACTTACAGTATATCGTACTGTATGCGCACTTCCAAGCATTGGCAATATACTTTAGTGCATATGTGCGTGTTCATTATATTTATACAGGACATACTCGAGTAAATACGCCATGACTGTTCCATTTAGTATAGTATGCATGATAGACAAAGTGTTAAGAGTTTCAAGCCTGGATTAAAGTTTCAAACTAGGGTGAGGGTTTCAAATTAGGGTTTCAAGCCTGGGGTAAGGTTTGAAACCAGTGGTACGGTTATGAATTGGAGTTGTAAACTAGGTTAAGGTTTCAAAGTAAGGTTTATAACCTTAGTTAAGGTTTGAAACAGGGATTAAAGCCTAGATTTCAAAGAAGGCACAGGGTTTTAAACCCGGGTTAGGATTTCACACAAATGTTAGGGTTTCAAGTCAGAGTTAGTGTCCCAAGCGAGGGTTTGAGTTTCAAAGCATCGTTTCAATTCTGGATTAGGGTTTCAAAGACGCCTGACTTAATGCCACGAGAGCGGCAGGCTAACCCGGGGGCGGAGTTTCAGAGCCGTGATGCGATAGCGATGTGATCGTTGAACAAGAATCACTCGTCTCGTCTTCATCTTTGTGCAGCGTGGCGCTCCCTCTTAAACCCGCCAGTGGCCCCCCGCTTGCTCCTAATAACCAATGATGAGTCCTCCACACTTGAGCACCCTCTCGCCACACACCCACTGAGACCCTTACGCACACGCACGCACACACACACACACACACACACGATGACAGCCATCTGCAGGGCAATTAATTGCTGCGACTCCTGCGCAGAAAAGCAGAAGAGCAACCGTATGACTGCATGATAGCAGCATCATTGGCAGTGCAGGATTCAGACGAACCAGCCGGGGTCAGGGTTTCAAAGTAAGGTTTGAAACCAGGGTAAACATTGCAGCGTTAAGGTTTCCATTTACGTTTTCAAGATAAAGTTACGGTTTGTTATTAGAGTTTCAAACTGGGATTAGGGTTTAAAACAAGGGTTGTGGTTTGCAATTAGGGTTTCAACCCAGCGCTGGGTTTTCGAGGGATGCTTTCAAGTCAAAGTTAGGCTTTCAAGTAAGGTTTCAAGACAAAGTTACAGTTTGAAATAACAGGATTCGGCTTTTGAACAAGGGATTATAGTCAGACATTTTGGATTCAATACCGGGTAAGGGTTTCAAAGTATAGTTTGTACTCGAAAAATAATTGATTTCAAAGTAGGGTTTCTAGAGTATTAAGGGTTTTACAGTAGTGTTTCAAACTCGGGTTCAGATTTGAAATTAGAGGATTAGATTCCAACAAAATGTTAGGTTTTCAAACCAGGTTTAGTGTCTCAATGTACACTTTCATGCAAGGTTTCAAATTAGGGTTTTAGGTCGGTGTTAGTAGTTCGAAATACGGTTTCAAAACTGGGTTAGGTCTTCAAGCTCTGGTTTAAATGATGTGTCATATTGGTTCCCTTTCCCCCGTATAAATGCTGACAACGGAGAGCTCCGTATTCGGGCGAGGAGTGAACAGCATCCTTCAGCGGTGCAGTAAGTGAAGGCCATGCTGGCACCTAACCCAAATGGAGCTCCATTTTCCCCTCAGAAAGAAGGATGAGCTGCAGAATGAGGGCACGCACAGACGGGCGGAGGTATGACTGAGAGTGGGAATCATAAAGCCGAGGTGGACGCGGCGGGGGGGGGGGGGGGGCGAGACACATGACCACGCCGCCAGCATACTGATGCCGCAGGCAACCCGGCGTGTCGCGTACTGTCTGTGCTGTTTCCATTATTAATTCGCCAAATCGAGGGATTCTGAGTCGATGCTATCATTTTTTTGTGTTAAAATAAACACATCCCAGGTTAAAACAAAACTACGGAAAAAAATTACATATTACAAGGAATAAAATGGACATAGTTGACAGTACTACTGTGGATTACTGTATGTTTAAAAGTTTAAAAGGTGTTTAATGATATAGAAAGTGTTGATAAGCGTATGGTAGAGGTTCATAGGAGTGTGGTGAACATCAAAAAGCGGTTCATACAGCTTTAAAATATGTATGCAAAATGAATAATACAAATATAGGTGGTCACTACTTTGTTGATTTCTCCTATTGCAGGGGTGGTCTGGAACCTAAACCCCGGGAGAAACGAGCGATCACTAACCCCTTTCAAATTAGTGTTTCAAGCCAGAGTTAGGGTTTCCAAGTTAGCCTTTTTAACCTGGTTACGGTTTAAAAGAGGATTTTGTTTTTCAAATTAGGGTTTCAAGGCAGTGATAGGGTTTCAATGTCCGGTGATAAGCCTGGGTTTGGGTTTGGGTTTCAATTTATGCTCAGGGTTTTCAAACAAAGGCTATGGTTTCAAATTAAGATTCAAAACCGGGATCAGTGTTTTAATTCAAGGTTTCACACCTTAAATACGGTTCAAAGTTTGCGCTTCAAATGAAGCTTTCATAGCCAGGGTTACGGTTTGAAGCTTGGGTTGGGGTTTCAAGCTATATTTTGGGGACGTGGGGGGCAGTCGGAGGATCCAGAGAAAACCTATGCAAACATGAGTAGAACATGCACACTCCACACAGAGATGGATTCAAACCCAGATCCACTGACAGTCAAGCAGACGTGACAAGCCAGGATTTGGTTTTGCAGGTAAATGTAGTTGCTATAGTCTTACAGTGCATCTCCGTAGGAACCGCAGCTCTTTCCTTGCACTTTTCCAAGTCACAAAGGTGAGAAATGTCCCAACTTGGTTCAAACGCAGCATGAGGAATCTCTGGAGACATCCCAGCAAACGCTTTGGTGCAGCATCCTACACAAACAACCACTGCAGGACTGTGATCAGACGCCTCCTGGGCCCGGACGCTGAATAACGGTGCCTGAATAGCGCGTCTGCGCACCGAACCGAGCTTGTCCGCCGCCATTTCCCCGCTCTTAAATCTCAGCGGGCCCACTGCTGAGCAGCCGGCGCGGCACATTCCATTCATGTAAAGTGGGGCTTCAAGGCCCGTAATTTATTGGCTACGCAGACTTGCCTCCACCACCAAATACTCCCCTTGACACCTTCAGCTTCCTCCTCCAACTTTAACGGGTCCGCCAGTTAGTTGGAGGGCACGTTAGACAAACTCACGTTGATACACACCAGTAGGACCTTTTTTCGGGTAGCTATTCTTTATGTATTGTTCTTTTACTCCCTACATTTGAAAACACGTGTACTTTCTACCTCGTCAAAACAATGGCTTGTTGTTTTTTTTTCGACCTCTGCCGATGATGACACCGTGTTCTAAACCAATCACATTTATCCTTCAACCAAAGCAAGAATATTATTGAATGTGAAAAAAAAAAATCTCACCAAGATGAGCCGCACAGCATAGAATTAGTCAGGCAATTGCCTGCTTATTATTAATGCTGAGGTGGTGCGATTATGGCTGCATGGGGGGGGGGGGACCATTTTCTTTGTGTGTGTGTGAGTTAATTGTGTGTATAATTTATGAACAGTTTCAATCAGCTTCCCTTTAGTGAGGTCAATGGCCATCCTGAGGAAGTAATACAATGAACGCTGGAGCTATGTGTGCGTGTGTGTGTGTGCGTGCGTAACTTTGATTACTAGTAAAGATGTGTGAAGAAGTGTGTCCCAATACAACTATTAACCTCTGCTACTTCAAGCTTTTTTGCATTGGAAGTTGTTCAAAATCAGTAGGATTCTTGCTAATAATAATGGCGTTTCTTCGAAAATGGTCTCCAGTGCGCAAATGATAATGAAAGTGCTGAAATTGACCTTGGCTAGCTTTGGTGGTAGCAATTCAAAACCTTTCGGGCTAATAATAATCCATCTTGAAGAAAATGGTCACCCCTGCCCGAAATGACAAAGAAAAGTGTTCCTCAGCTATTCTGGTGTTATAACCACTTTCAATCAGTAATCTTCTCGCTCAGGCATAGTGCAGTTTGAAGAAAATGGATGCCCCGTGACCAAGCGGCAAAGAAAGACGTTGGACGTTGGCCATTTTGTGCCACCCATTGGTTGATGAATGCGTGTGTGTGAATGGGCGAATGTGAGCCTGTTCAAGTGCTTTGGGCAACGTGACGATGATGAAGGTGGCTGCATACCGTATGTGCACTCCATTTAGCGGTCCGAATCAGTCGTGATTTTGCTCTGTGGGTAACATGGACTTCCGGAATGTTGAAATCAATCTTTTTGGAACCGAGCATGAGTAAACTGCCTTTGAAATTAAAAAAATTGAAAAAAAACCACAGTGTTTTTAATTAAGCTTGTGTAGTGTTATCTCTCAATTCCGCGCACTTTGTGTTTGTTTGCTCGCCGCGGAGCGCTTTTGGCTTGGGTTAGCAAATGTGACACCAAGACATTTCGGGGGCAGGGGCGCTCGACAAACGTTAATGAGCAGCCTCTTGCGCTGCCGCTTAGCCTAGCATTTAGCCTAACACCGCGCTAACAGCCGCTGTCATGGGAACGCTAACGAACGGCAGCTTAAGAGAAAAATAACAAAAGTCAGTTTAATGAGAGCTCCGAGATGAGACGCACACAGACGCGCGCACACACAAAGTGCGACAGGCTCTTCTGCTTCGACTCTAATTAGACGGGAAGGAGTGCATGTGGAGAATGAACTTAAGTGTCCGCGTCAATACGCCATAGTGAGAGATCCGTGGGGGAAGAGGAAGAGGAAGAATTGGAGAGACAAATTAGAGAGAGGCCAAGACTCGGAGGGCAGCGGAGAAGAAGAAGAAGAATGTGCTGCAGCGAGCATGAAAACATACTGTAATAGCGCCCGTCTGACTAGGACAAGTGCAGTATGTGCTGTGTGTGGGGAACCAGGCGGTGTGTCTTGCTCCGATGGATGTGAACCGATGGACCAATTACTGCCGATATAAATATATATGTATCTATATCAAAGCGAACCCCCCGCCATTTTGCAAGTCACCATTGTACGAATTCGACACATTTTTTTTTCTCCGTGTAACCTAAGAAATAATGATTTGCTAAAAACCAAACAAAAAAACACTAAATACTCTCCAAAGACTGGTCCAAAAACACTTTAAAATGAATCCAACCTGACCCCTCCCCAAAAAATGAGGACACCGGTGTATGTCGTTGCGTCACAACCTATACAAATTACTACTTTTATTCTGATTTTGACTCAGTGATACATACATAGTTGAGAGTGAACCCCTATTTATTGCAGCGTATTGTTTTGCTAGACCGAGCCACAATCGAGGAAAAGCCACAATATAGAGACCATTTAAAAAACATTTATATATAAATCTTACCCCTGTGACACACTTCAAACACATTTACATTTATTAAATACATTTTTAAACACATTTGAACAAAAAAAACACTAAGGAGTATAAAATGATTAGAAAATATGTCTTGAAGTTTCTGTGTGCATGCATGTGCCTTTAAGAGGAGGAGCCTAGTGTGGTGTTGTGTGACAGTCTGTGTATGAGTGTCTAGACGTGAGCTGTGGTCAACAGCAGCTCCTTTGCGAGTGTGCCCTTTTCAACCTTTTTCAAACAGAATTAACATAATTATGATGCAAATTAACGGAACTCCAGATTTCTTTTTGCCCTCACCACATTTTATGTCCTCATTATTAAACGAGAGCAGAGTCGAATACAAAAGAAACATTTATTGTCCTTGTTTGGTGCAGATACGCTAATACTGAGTTGCAACAAAAAAATACAATACAAAAAATAGGAGCTCCACTAAACAAGACAAATTATTCAGTGCAAATAGCAGTAAAGCTCAGTGGAATAATGTTTGTACAAGCGGCAGCAGCGTCAGGAATGTTTTGAATTTCATAAAGTATCAGCAATATGGAACAAATGTGAGTGTTATTGTGAGCGCAGTATAACTGCGGACATAATAATGCAGGCCCGGTCAGAAGCAGCGGAGGGGAGGAGGCGCGTGCGGGTGTGGCGCTCGGGCGCAACCATTAGCATTCAGAACAGACAAATGAATCCTTACGTGCGGCCTAATTCAAATAACTTTTGATCACCTTAATCAATTAGAGTTTTTTTTTTTCATAGAAGATGAACTGCTGTGTGTTGGCGGGTGTCTCTTTAGAAGAAAGCCACACCGGACATTTTAATTTCCTCATCAAGGTGACGGATGGAAGGATATTCGCTCTCGCGCTTGTACGCAAACACACACGGCAACACGTGCGCAGTTATTGCATTCCCTTTATTAAATATCCCGGCGCTCCCTTAATGGACAAATGGCATCTGATTCTAGCAAGTTGCGCGTGGAGGACGCAAAGAGGAGGAGGAGAAGGAGGATATTAACCGGGTCCTCGGTGGCGCAGAGAATATGTCACGCCGAGCAAATGAGTAATTCCCAAACTGATTGATTGTGCCGTGGAGGAAGCCAGAAGAGAGGAAGAGCGACTGATAAAAGGGGCCATAAAAGTGCTGTGAAGTGGCGGTGATGAGGATGGAGAGCGAGAGAAAGAACGAGAAAGACACGTTCCGATGGGAAAGATGGAGGCCGGGAGAGCTCGCCGGACCTTTGACTGCACACACATTCCGCGTGTCCTGACACAACAGACTTTTTTGAAGGGTAAAAATTGGTGGGGCAACAGCCACTGAGGTGGGTCACGTACCGGGAAAACTACTTTACTTTCAAGTTCTCTCCAACAGCAAAGTACTAAATCGCGGCGGCAGCAAACGCTGTCTGGTATCCTATACGTGGATTTGCGGTTCCCACGTATTTGCGCTTTGTCGATTGCAAATTCACCGTTTCATGGATTTTTGAATCTATCCTACGCTAATCGCTTAAATACCAACGTGTGGTTGTTTTAGTGCGCAGGCCAAAGCAATAAGTATTACTTTGGCCACATCCTGTGGCATCGAGGTGCCAAGGAACGATGTTCAAGTCAGTTGAGGAGCTTCATTGGGACAAAAGTAGTGCTTTGTCGCCATTTTGTGACACCTATCGGCTATTATAAACTATTTGGTGGGTGACAATTACTCATGGATTTTCGCTATTGGTGGCAGTAAGTTAAAGATGACAGGTAGTGCAAGGAGTAACGATTGAATTGTGATCCGCTAGTCATTCGTTACTGTCAATCCGAATAGCGATTGGGGCTTTAGACGGTGAGTCCGACCACTCATATCGCTACACTTCACTTTTGCGGTCGGTGTCGGTCAAAAGTCATCGTGGAAATGAAAAAAAATAAGAGACCATAGCAAAATGACCAATTTCTCTGATTTTGCCATTTTTAAGTATTCATTTGAGTGAAATGAACATTTTTGTTTTACTCTATAAACTACTGACAACATAACTCCCAAATTCCCAAAACAAATATTTATTTGCAGAAAATGAAAAATGGTCCAGATAGCCAAAAACGTCCAGTGGTTTTTCAGTCTCTTATTGGATATATGTTCTTCTACCCACGCAAGTAAAGGAATGAGCAAAGCCCCCTCCGACACATGCAAGTCGATCACGAATAGAGGGGGTGGGCGACACAATAAATATGGAGATTGGAACAGTCCCCCTATTGGGTGCGGTAAGAGAGCAAAGCGTCTCGCGCACAAGCAGATATCGACGAACGAAAGGAGACGCCACCCCTGATGGAGAACAACTGGTGACTGATGTTAACCCACTGCTTTTAGCCATTCTGCTGCAATGAGTTATCGATCAGCTCGGCAGGACGCAACCGAGAAGAATATTTGCCCCTGTGAGAGAGCACAGCAAAGAGGAAACTTGTTGGGGTTTTTTTTGGAAACAAAGCTCTTGGACTGGAGTGTCATCGGCAACGTGTACCTAATCAAGTGTGTCCAGTGGTTTGAATTATGAAACTTCAAAGTTAAACACGATCCTTCCGTCCATCCATTTTCTATCCAGTGTTATCCCGTTCCACATTACAAAAACATGGACGTTAGGTGCATTGAAGACGAAATTGTCCGTAGGTGAAAATGTGAGTGTGAATTTTTGTTAGTCTACACTGTATGCGCCCTGCGATTGGAGACAAACACTACAGATAATGGATGAATGGATGGAACATGGTTGATTATTTTGTGCGTCTCTGCTGATGAACTGAGAAGTCGAGCGTGATTAAATGGACCCATTACAAGTGACACGCTGCTTTGGATGCTATGGGAAAGGGGGGGGGGGGGGGGGGGGGGAAGCAAAAACCAGAGATTTAATAAAAAAATATGCAAATATGGCCACAGATTGGTGGCAATCAAATTCAACTTAACAGCAAAAAAAAAAAACAGTGACGACTTTTTGAAGAGGGTAGTCTTAGCGCATCGCTATGAGACACGTCAACATTTAGAATTAAAGGGGACACGTTACTTAAAATGGATTTTTGAATGCATTGTATACAAATGGAGTGGAGTGACTGTCTAATTTACATAATATCGTCCTCACGCTAATTTTGACACTGAACTATACTCAGGACTCGGTCGTCATGGTAACGAAAGCGACATGCGTTATTGGCCCAGCGGAGGTTGAACCGATTGGTCGACTTAACTACTCTGCACTGGCGGGCGGCGAAACGTCCGTTCAACAAGGCGACACCGTCTCCATACATGGGCGTGGATGAGAGAGTACGAAAATAAGCCGTTTATAGACAAGAAGAGCGGTGAGTCTAGTTTCGGCTATTCCAATCGTCGCTAGCCTTAAAATATTTAGAACAGCGGGACCACGGGACTGGTGGCGAGGAACGAGGGCAGCGCCACCGAGCGAAGCCACGTCTGCGTCGCCAAAGGTTACGTCCAATAACGCGCGGACAACAAGTGAGTGATTACGAGAACAGAACTTTGCGACACTGTGTTAGCGTGTTGTAACACGCGGTACGCGTATGGCCCTACTATGCTACAAACATGTGGAAATACTTCACAAAAACAGAGAGCGGTCGCACGGTCATTTGCAAAATATGCAAGTCCATTCTCATAGACAATCAAAGCACAAGTGAAATAGAAACAGTTATAACGAGAAATACTTCATTTTCTTTTTTTTTGTCTTACAGTGCGCCATCATGCCAGTGGTTGTCAAACGTTTTCCAGAAAGTACCACAAATAATACCTTGGAAGGCTTCGAGGCTCTCCAAGTACCACCATAATGACCAACATTAAAACACAGTGGTGTAGTAGGCCCACATGTTCATAAAAAGTTAGGTTTTATTCCTAAAAGGTATATTTAATATTTTTGCAAACCACTGTAGCATTATGCAGTTTGAACATTACATTAGCACTGTGTTTCAATATCCATCCAATTATTTTCTGTACCGCTTATCCACACAAGGCGTGTGAGTGAGCTGGAGCCTATCAAGTGAAATATTTTTTTTTTAAATGTACTTAATGATTCAACTCAAATGAATTCCACAGAAAGGTTCAATAAAAATTGCACCAAAATAAAAAAATCAAACTCCCCCCCCCCCCCCCCCCCCCCCCCGCTCTGTACAGAAAAAAAATTCATAGGGATCGAACTAACTGCAACAACAACATTCAGCGCCCTTTTTTAAAAATTGTTGCAATACTGTGTCTTTACACGAAATCAAGGACATCATTAGTTGATCGACTTCAACTTGACTTTCATCCCATTTTTGTGATGAAAGTCAAGTTGACAAAATGTTCTACACCAAATTTGGTTTTAGTCGATCAACCCGTCGCTACAGTTCTTGATGCTCAGGGTATTTTGAAGAAGCCATGTCACAGACATTACCCTAAAACACCTGGGAGCTGTTCCCCGGTACCCTGCGTCCAATTACAGCCATCAAACCTTGCAGCGCTATCGATCACGCCGACCCTCCGCCCGTGTGGAGCACACGTGCAACTTGTCCGGCCATCAGCCGACCGAACGCGTCGGTCAACGCACCGCTTGACCCCGCCGACCGGCCCCGTGCGTCTGTAATAATAACTCGTGTCATGTGACAAAAGTCAGCATTTTCCAGCCCAGTTTCATCATGCATATTATTATTTTTCTAATAATAATAATATCCTCACAGAAGGCTTGCCGTGCTCCCGAGTCCCATGCGTGCGTCGCCCTGCTTAATTATTCATGATTGACATCTACATATGCAAATGAGTTGATGTTAAGGTGACTAAAGTAGAGGAGACCGAGCGATGAAATATAAAAGATAAAATGAGCTTTTTTCTGGAGGCTTTTGTTCATGTCTTCCTTGTAATTGTTAAAGCATTTGCTTTTATCACAGACTAATTTTAGATAGTCGATAATTAAGCTCTGCGGTTGCGTCGCTTACCATACACGCAACCCTGTTACTAAAACCTTTTTAGCTACCCGGAAGAAGAGAAAACACATGGCTCAGCAGAAACCACATCCAGCTATTGCTCTAACCGTGAGTAGACAGACAGATCTATTTTTCATATTTTGTCAGTTTTCATCCATAACTGAGTGTGTCACTCAAACCAATGCAAAAATGTTACTCACTATTTGTATTACTGTATGCATGCCTTTATTATCCTGCTCCATAGTTACCACGCTGCACACACCAGAAGTAACACAATGTCAATGGGCATTGATGAAATCATGATGCACAAACTGTTGACTTGTTTTAATTCTATATAAATGTTATTTCTGTAGGTTTTTATACTGTACAATAATGTAGTGTTATTTTTCTTATTAAAAAAAAACAAACAAGTTTCAAACATTTTTTAGCTTTTTTTTGGGGGGGGGGGGTGTAATGGCTTAATGGCATTTACAGTTTGAAGGGGAAAGATGATTTGAGATATGAATGTTTTGGGTTATGAGTATGGTCACGGAGCAGATTAAACTCGTACGTTAAGGCACAACTGTGTAGCTAAGTTGCTTCTTGAGCAGTGAGCACAGCAGCTGACACCGCTTGGGTATACCGGAGCAAAAACTACATTAGCATGGATCTGCAACCGAGTAGCTCGCAACCCGGTTACTCGAATTTGAGTGGTACTCAAATGAATGTACTTTTCAAATAAAAGTTTACTTCATTTAATTGTAAAAGATCGATTCAACCGCATTTTTCAAATGTGTTTTGTAGGTGTCCGAGTATCTGTAAAACGGTTGCGCCAAACACAGCAAAATATATGACAAATGCAATAGATCATAAAAAGGGTATCGTTGATGTTTGCACTGGACATATTCAATTATATGATGATTTATTACTCTTACTTTATTATTATTTTCTGGAAAACATGACCCCAAAAAATCTTTTTTTAAGTGTTGGTCTTTAATTGTCCTCCAAATTGTGGAATGACCCATAGCCTATTCTCACATGAAGTGCAATAATCATGCCGTATATACTGACATGAAGCACATTCGCAAACTTGCGAGGAAACAGTTCCAACCACTTCTGCACTGTACCATCCAAACGAGAGGATCTGCTGACATTTGTGGTGCACCACTACTACAAGTACGAGTCAGCTCGGGTCTTACATTAGCAGCCAGTCCGAGGTAGAAGCCGGGGGCGCTGCTGTCAGGGAGTCGCACCGGCAAAGGATTATGGGTCGAGGCTGACAGACTGCAAGCGGCGCCCCATTAGCGAACGCGCCGAGAAGCTGGTGTGCCGGTATGCTTCCTGTCTGTGCTCGCCTCCTCCCGGAGCCTTGATTAGGGCTTCGGGGAGAAGGCGAGCACGCTGAAGGGCAGCAGAGAAAGAGAACGAAGGGGAGAGAGGGAAGACAAAGAGTCGCAAAAGAAATGAGATGCAGCAGTATTAATACAGAAGCAGAGATATGCAGAGATTGTCCTATATTGATATTTATTTGTGACTGAGGTTGGCTTAAAGGGTGCGTTCTAACCTTTGTTCGGCTCCGAATCATTGTCACACATGCTGAACTCTCGAAGCATAGCTGCCTTTAGCCTTACAGCCAGCCAGGAGGCTTTGCGTCTGCGAGACACACCACATCCTTAACATCCACCGCTGGCCTTGTGCGCATCTATGGGCTGACATACAGTCAATGTGCACATGCATTGGGGGCTCCAATGGTCGGTTTTGTACTTCTAAACTGGCGGAAACCACGAAATCCACACCTTATTCAACGCATCAACCGGCACGCTGCAAAAACTCAAACTCTTATCAAGAATATTTGTCTTATTTCGAGTCAAAAGCTTCAAAACTAATCTGATTACACTTAAAGGTCCCGTATTTTGGCGATTTAGACCTCCACAGAGTGACTCTCTAACATGGACATAGCAGAAAAGTGTCAATTTCATTTTTTTAAAAAGTGTCCAGACAAGGCCCCTCTGACAGCTACTTCTGTTGGACCCAGTTTTGTATCCACTTTGTCCCTCTTTGGCTAAGACCGCCCCCTTTCCTCCGATCGGTTGCCTCCGTGTAGAAGACCCACTTGGGAGAGCACGCGTGTTCGTTATGTTGACAGCGCTGGCTCGGGAGCGGAATGGGAAGGCAGAGATCTTCGCTAGTGACGTAGATAAGCTTGAGAAATTCGAATGACCTGATTTCAGGCCTCTCGGCAGAAAAACGTCTGGAACTCAGGAATGCATGGGTGATTTTAATTCATATTTCATGCGTTTACGCAGGCACCGTAGAAAGAATACCACATTGCAAGTACGAGAAAAAGTTAGCTTACCAGAATATGTTCCCTTTAAAATAAGACTCATCACCTAAAAAGTCAAATGTTTTGAGACAAATTTCACTTGTTGTAAGCTAATTTTTTGGTTGAAACAAGTAGGAGTCCTTCTTGTATTTATGAAATAAAAATCGAAATTTGAATTATCCACCTGCCGTCGTCATTTTATCACTTGTACTGGAGCGTCAACATCTGCGCACAGCATCTGCACGCTCGGGCTGTAGACAAAAATGCATAGAAATGTAAACATAGACACCGCCTTGAGCTCAGTGGCCCTTTCTGTACGATACACATCGGCCATAGTGGATGTCACCATCGTATTAGCCACATAAGCTGCAAATTAATATTCATAAAATGGTGTTCGAATGGCCAAATACAATGGCTGGTAATAGTTCCATCTGAATCCCATTAGTTCTGGCTCTGAATGTAAAACGGTTGATACATCTCCAAGGAGAAAATGAACCCGGCATCTGGTTCACTCCTCATCAAATAAAGATGCGACGTCAATGGACGATTCAGCACTCAAGGCGGGGTCTATACTGTAAATGTTGTGAATGGTAATGCTTGTGGCGCGTATTGCACAAGGCGCCATTCAAGCTAGCACCGACAATTTGTGCAGCAGCATAGGATCATCAAAAATTTGTATGAAAGTAAGTACTGTCTGTAGGGTAATAATAATAATTGCCTAAATCCTAAGAATCATAGGTTTCAGTATAATCACTTGAACCTCGAGAATTATGTTGTACTAAGAAATGTGCGAAAGAGAAACACAGACATCAAAAGAAGTCTAGACTGGACAAAAGAGTAAAACAAGTGACTTACACATAGCCAGACAACTCTTCTTATGACATAATTCAAGAAACTAGTCGAGACAGATTGGCCAAATATGATCAGTGGTCACAATTAGGAATCCAGGATTGACCAATAACAGAAAAGGGGTTGTCCTAAATGACATCATAGTATAAAAGTCTGCTCTTTGCACTTCAGTCCCTCGCAAGTGATGCTCTAAATTTTGAGAAAATATTCTTTGTGACCAAAACTGCTCGGACTCCATCCTCTTTCTCTCACTGGGGCTTTGACAAGTTTCCAGCTCCGAGGGACTTTGACCATTTTTGACATTGGAAAAACTTTTGAAGGACCTCATATAGCCCTACATGTAGTCCTTGCCAGCCAGCTCTCAGCGATTTCTGGACATCAACACACTCGCAGTCAGCATGGTGAAGAGGCTAACACTGAAAAAAAACGGAGTCAGAGCTCCTGACCTCATTCACTAAGCCACCCCTTTAATGGCACGTCAAACACGAATACTACAGTGTGTGACTTTCGGCTTAACTAAGCAGTTTAGTCTTTTACGTTTTATTTTTGTCATATTCAAATTCTACAATACAGCGCTATTCTTCTTTAATAAAAACATGGCATATATTCAATATATCTGTAAATTTGAGTTTTTGCAGTGCAGAAATACTACCTCGTCGCATCTGCTTTTGACAATGGAAAAAGCGTCCCTAGTGCAGAAAGGGGACTTTACTTAAAAATCTGACGACACGCCTCACTACATTTATTTTGACAGGCCACTTTGTTACTTGATGAAAAGAATCTTTCATAATCTATTCCCACCCTCAGCTGAGTGCTTGCGTAGAGTGTCGCTCCCCAAAGGGGGGCCAACGGGGTCTGGCTGTGATGTCTGAAAGAGGAATCCACACGTTCGGACCACCTGGAGGCAATTCTCTGCCGGCTACATTTAAGAACACGACATTCTATTATTCAAGCATTCCAAGCCAGAATGAAATTTGATGCTTTTGAACGGTGCTTTACACGTGATAGGTCAGGTGGTCGAGGTCTAATTATTATGTTCCTGACCTTTAACCGACATAACTTTCGACCAAACGCTGAATTCCATTTCAAGCAAGACTCAAATTGATTTTGGGAGATACATGAAACATATGTGAATTTGTTTTCCGATTTTATTTTCCGTCGTCTCTCAGATTCACAATCGCTTGTTTCTCATATTGGCTACACCTGTAAAAAGTACAATTCACAGGCTATATGGACAGACCCCTGCCGCAAAGCTAAAAACGTGAATAATAGACGGATCTCCATAAAGGTTCAAAGCTGAATCCACAACTTTTTTTTTTGTTAAAAGAAAATATTTTCACCCAAGCCAATACTAAGGGAGCTGACAAAATGCTGATTAAGCCTGTCAGCTTGTCTAACATCTTGCTGTATTCTTCAGTTTTTTGTAATTTTTTAAAAAATATTGAGTGAATGCCCGATTCATTTCCCGTGCTGGCCCAGTAGTTGGCGCACCAAAACGACGTAGACGGAAATGATGGCACGGAAATAAGACATTTTGTAGTAAAACACTCACTAAAAATATTATTTTGCGTTTCTGCAGCACAAAATAGTCATACAATGAAAACAATAATAAAAATTGCCGCATATGAACAATATCTACCTCTTTCCTGCCAGCGGCAGTGCGAGTGGTCACAACCCAGCAGTCCTCGCATCCTTACTGATCTTTTCTTTTACCGTGTGTGTAAGTTAACTTGCTAGTGACCCAGCCATGTGGTTTGCGAGGACCTTTATCCACTTGATTATAGCGGAGTGTCGTAACACTGCTGCCGCTTCACCACCTGTCATGACATGGAGAGGTTCTCCCAGCCGGCTTCCCGAATCTCCCTACGGACATCGATCGCCGGTGACGCAGAGCTGAGGTCCGGAAAGACGTGACACGAAAAGTACGATCGAGATGGGAAAAGAGGAGGAAGAAGAGCAGGACGACAGGCGAAAAACTTCTTCAGCGTCCGCGAGCCCCTAAAAATAAATGGCTTACGGATTATTTGATTTCTAAAACGTACCAGCAAAAACATACACATGCTGCAAATTTCTGCTAACAACCCAGGCTAAACTTATCCTTGCCGGAGGTCTGTGCTCATTGTTGCCAATTGACTTGCAGGTGAGAATAAGAGGAAGAGCGTGTCATGAGATTTGGCAGAAATCCGGCCATTAGTTCAACTGAGCCAAAGCTTTTCACGGCTCAGCTGTGCGTTATCTGATTGCACGCGCAGAATTTCCTCGTCGACGCCACCGCAAATTGGACGGCGTGACGCCCGAGAGGATCCGGCGCAAGAGGGACGGCTGGCAATTAGCAGACACCTTAAACTCCTTTCACTCATTAAAAAACACTCCTGTGTTCTTCTTTTGAGGAGCAAAAATGTGATTGTTTGAACTCCCCCGTCGCCCCCCAGCTCGGGGAAATCAAACGACTCGTACTCGGCCGCTTGTTAGCGAACGGTTGCTGTCAGGTTGCATTACACGGGGAGGTGTGAGAGCGTGGCGACACAAGGACTCATTTAAAGCATCAAACCAAATGAGCGTAAATGTTTTTGCCAAATAGCCCCGAGCCGTCGTCGAGACTTATTAGATGGTGGGGGCTGAGATCTAACGCAGGAACATCGGCATCGGCGTCGTTGCGCTAAAAGCAGAATTATGACAAACTATTTGGATCCCAATATAAAACCTGCATTGGAATTTGCCAGGAATTCTTTGTTGCTGTTGTCCCTTTTTTAAACATTGAGGTTAACACTGGTTACTGAAATAACCTGAAACTGACTAAAGTCGTAATAGTCGCAGGACGCAGACCCTGAACATAACCAACACGAACCTTTCTGATACCGGGAGAGCACAATTCACTCCAGAATTTAGTTTCTTTATTTATTCAACCTTCATTAAACCAGGTAAGGCATTTGAGAGCAATTTCTCATTTCACAATGCCGACCTAACTGCATACAGCAGCCAGCAGCAATAATCTGTACAAGGCGATAGTTACATATTTACATACATACTGCATCACATTACATCATAGCGTATGCTGAATAACAAGCTAAAAACGTGCGGAGATCATCTACATACAATATACCACACTAACTTTTTAAATTATGACAGTGGGAAGAAAGATGTAAGCTTTATTATTTGTTGTAGCGTGTTCCAGTCATTTGTGACAGAACATTGAAAAGACCACCGACCAAAAGCAGTGTGGACTTTGGGAATAACGAGTTTCATAAAACTGCTGGAACGGAGCTTGCGGGTGGTGGTATGCATGGTGAGCAGAGAGCGAAGATAAGGTGGGGTCCAGAACATAACCCACACCTATCTTTTTGACATTGGGACAACAAATTGCGCTGCCCCCGTGTCGGATGACTGGTGTCGGATATGTTCTGTGGCTGCTTTGCTCCATCCGGCACCGTGTCCCCTGAATCTCTGCAGCGTAAAACGAAATCTCAAGACCATCAAGGCATTCTGAAAACTTGCATTAGACTTTGGAGGAAATTCTTTGCTGTTGTTCTGGGCATTTTTTTTTTGTTTGTTTGATTTATTTAATTTTTTTGCGCTCAGGCTGATGTGACTGTTGTGTTTTCGGTCTTTTACTCCCGCTCTGCAGCCAATTAGAAAAGGAGCAAGCAGCTTGTCAGTGTAGGTCCAATGGTGCTTGTCTCCAGTTTTGTCCAAATGTGACATCCCAAACTCCCACTCACCTCCCACTTAGTATAGTGGACGCATGGCGACCGCTCGGCTCTTCACATGGAGGCCACCTGTGTCAAATGTGACACTTCCTCTGGGCCTCTGTGACCACACTTGTGTATGTACCACACATCTGTTCTTGTCTTTCTGGACAGTGGCTGGACTTAAACTGCACTTTGAAGTTACCAATTTCATTTTAAAGCCTATTTCCCTTTTTTTTTTTTTTCTATTTCCATGTACATTCCAAGTGAAAAATCAGACATAAATAATACAAATATGAATTCTTATTTTTGTCAGCTTCACGTTATTCCAGTGACCATTGATTGTATTTCTTTAATTGCAGGGAACCAATAATTTGGTTTGTAGTAGTCCAAGAAATGTCAAAGACACCAGATTACCAAACACACACACACACACACAGCCATTGACACAAACACAACCACAAATCTCCTTGGTGGAGGTAACCAGGCGAGGAACAATGATACAATCCCCTCCTCACATGCGCACATTTGTGCATAAAAAGGAATTACAACATAAAAAGAGATCTAATCCTGAGTGCGGTGTTAGGATTTAGACGAGGGAAAAACGACAATGATGATGATACATGTTGGAATGAGGAAGAAGACTCCGTGCTGATGACCTTTCACGGCGAAGACAAGGACGTGGAGGAAGCTATATAGACGGGGAATCGCACCAGTGTGGGGGTGGATGGGTGACACAAGACACTGTGTGTGTCTGTGAGTGTGTACGTGTTTGTATGTATACACTATAAGACACTCTTACCCACGCACCATCGAGGCTAAGCACACACTGTCTACAATACGCTCGGCAGCCCAAAAACAAGGCTCGTCTCCAATGAGCTGCAGCCCAGGGAATATTCTACCCTCATCGCACGTATGAGTGTGTGTGTTCATTATCTTTCAAAACTAAAAAACAAAAGGCCAGTACGCAGTGGAAGTACAAGCCAACTGTCTTGCTGCCATCAAAACAAATCCTTTATGAAGTCTCAAAGCAAAATTGAAGGCGTGGTGACGTTGCCATTTAAGTGAAGTGAAAATAAAACGGAGCAAGTAAGGAACTGTAATGTCCTCCCGTGTGGGCAAGGAGAGCCACACTTGAACGGGACTAACAGTCAAGCCCACAATTACTAAATGAGAACACACGCAACGGGCTGCTGTAGGTCACAACTCTCGCCCAGATGCTCACACACACCTAACTGGCCAAATCCTGACATCATTCACTCGGTCATGCCCCTCAAAGGCACAGTAATTACACTTTGGAAAACTACTTTATTTACATTTTATTTTATGTTTGAATATACCACCTTGTTATTTTAATTCATTAATTACATTTCAATTAAAGATACAGTAATCCCCTCGCGATATCACAGTCCACGCTTCGTAGTCCCACTGTATCACAGATTTTTTGGGAGAGTTATTACAGTTTGTATTCTATTTTTTAATCGTGTTTGTCTAATATTTTTGTTTTAGGGCTTGTCATTTGGCACTTTTAAAGTGCTTTTAAAACTTGCCTAGGGTGCATTTAAATAGGGTATTTCTATATCGCGGCTTTCACTTATTGTGGGGGTAGTCTGGAACATAACCCGAGCAATGTTAAGAGGATTACGTAGACCCATAGGGTTGCATCAGGGCCGATGCCGATACCGATTACTTGTAGTCGAGGAGGCCGATAACCGATATTTGGAACTGATATCAATTTGCAGTAAAAGGGGAAACATTGGCACCAAAATTTGAAATACTACAAACTCCAGCACTTTCTTTAAATGCGTTTTAAGCATATGTTTATTCAACAGCTTTTCAGATTGGTAATATGCTTAATTGTTTTATTACATTTTTTTATTTATTTTAGAGACAATAGAGATCTTCATTTTAAATTGTACCCAAACGCGCAGGAGGCTCCCGAGCTCAGCAGCATGTCTTATAAAGTTAAATTACAACCCCAATTCCAATGAAGTTGGGACGTTGCGTTAAACATAAATAAAAACCGAATACAATGATTTGCAAATCATGTTCAACCTATATTTAATTGAATACACTACACAGACAAGATATTTAATGTTCAAACTGATAAACGTTATTATTATGAGCAAATAATCATGAACTTAGAATTGTATGCCTGCAACACGTTCCAAAAAAAAGCTGGGACAGGGTCACGTTTACCACTGTGTTACATCACCTTTTCTTTTAACATTCAATAAAGGTTTGGGAACTGAGGACACTCATTGTTGAAGCTTTGTAGGTGGAATTCTTTCCCATTCTTGCTTGATGTACAGCTTCAGCTGGTCAATAGTCCGGGGTCTCATAAGGCGCCACACATTTTCAATGGGAGACAAGTCTGGACTGCAGGCAGGCCAGTCTAGTACCCGCACTCTTTTACTACGAAGCCATGCTGTTGTAACACCTGCAGAATGTGGTTTGGCATTGTCTTGCTGAAATAAGCAGGGGCGTTCATGAAAAAGACGTTGCTTGGATGGCAGCATATGTTTCTTCAAAACCTGTATTTACCTTTCAGCATTAATGGTGCCTTCACAGATGTGTAAGTTACCCATTGGCACTAACACAGTCCTATATCATCACAGATGCTGGCTTTTGAACCTTGCGTCCATAACAGTCCGGATGGTTCGTTTCCTCTTTGACCCGGAGGACACGGCGTCCACAATTTCCCAAAACAATTTGAAATGTGGACTCGTCGGACCGTAGAACACTTTTGACACACAGTCCATCTTAGATGAGCTCGGGCCCGGAGAAGCCGGCATTGTTGATAAATGCCTTTTGATTTGCATAGTAGAGTTTCAAGTTGCATTTACGGCTGTAGCGCCGAACTGTATTTACTGACATTGGTTTTCTGAAGTGTACCTAATCCCCATGTGGTGATATCCTTTACACAATGATGTCAGTTTCTGATGCAGTGGGGAAGGATCGAAGGTCACGGGCATTCAATGTTGGTTTTCGGGCTTGCCGCTTACATGCAGTGATTTCTCCAGATTCTCTGAACCTTTTGATGATATTAGGGACCGTAGATGATGAAATCCCTAAATTCCTTGCAATTGTACGTTGAGGAACATTGTCCTTAAACTGTTGGACTGTTTTCTCACGCACCCATCTTTGCTTATGAATGACTGAGCAATTCAGGGTCTGCAAGCTCCTTTTCTACCCAATCATGGCACCCACCTGTTCCCAATTAGCCTGTTCACCCGTGGGCTGTTCCAAGCAGGTGTTTGATGAGCATTCCTCAACTTTCTCAGTCTTTTTTTTTACACCTGTCCCGGCTTTTTTGGAACGTGTTGCAGCCGTAAAATTCTAAGTTCATGATTATTTGCTAAAAACAATCAAATTTATCAGTTTGAACACGGCGGCAGAGACTCGCAGTCAGAAAGACTAAAGGAGAAGACGAAACAAGGGCTGGAATTAAGACATTTAATTTCCTCAAGCGTTTTGTAGCTCGGTGGCATGAAAAGCTGCTTTTCCTCTCCCCTTCAGCCCCTGCTTCCTCGGGCTGACAGAGACATGAGAGCCAGTGACACAAGTTAAGTGAGTCCCAACCTCGCCGGCCAAAAAAACCCCACTGGCACAACATGCCCGCGCACACATACATATTCGAGAATCTCAGATTCTTCTTTCCTTCATATTCATCGATTTCCTCCCACTGTCTATTTTAACGCAGGCTGCAGCACATGCGCCTCGTCCTGCCCCCCCCAACCGTCTAGACGCACACTCCTACATGTCTAGTTGGGTATGGAACACGTCACGTCGACCTAAGTGCCTTCTGCTCGTACTGTACACCCACACCATTAGGTACACCCTCACGGTGTAATGTGATCCAATACAAGAGCGGTTTCAAACGTAATGTGGAATATTTTCATACTTACGCATCCAACTGACAAGCCTGGCAGACTGGAATGAGCGAGGTATGATCTAAGTTCTTCTTAAAGTACAATAAAATTCAATTAAACAGAAAACATAATGAAGTTAAAATTTGATGAAATACCTTCAAACAAAATAAATATATATTACAGTGATGACATGAAGTAGAATTAAAAAGAATGACAGTTTTTGTCACAATTAAATGTCCATTGTACTGCTCCTTCTGGCGTGTCCACCTTGGCCAGATGGGGACAGTATCAGACAGACAGACAAAGTACCTGGAAATGGTCTCAGCTTGTCAGTACACGCTAATTTTAGTCTTCGCGGAGGATAAAGAATATATGACTGTGAGTACTGTCTACATGTGTTACTGGACAGTTTATGTTCAAAGATACATTGCTTAAAGGGTGACAACAACACAACATAGATGCTATTAGTTAGCCCGTCAATGGAGTTACCCAAGTGTTAGCATTAATTTGGTGGTCTTTAAGGCAAAGTTATGTGGTTATTTTAAATATACAAAGTGTCATTCTCTTTGTTTCATGCTTAATTTGACTGTAAACCCGAACTGTAAGTGGCTTTAACCAGTTTGAAGCGTCTTTTTTTAAATCAATGCTCCCGAAATCTATCTGCCAAATTGCTGTTTGTTTTAAGTGAGTTGAGTCACAGCCACCATACATTGCTTGGATCTCAAGTCAAAGCAAAAAAATAGGCCCAACGACAGCTTGTATCTCGGAAAACTCCTAAGTCGGGTCATTCGTACCTCAAGGCACCAATGTACTGTAATGCCCTTGCATTTGGGCAAGGAGAGCCAGAGCCGCCGATGCACTTTCAACCGTTTAGTGAATGAATTGGACAAACTGTCAAACACACAGAAACAAAATGAGAACACTCGCAAGGAGCTGCTGTTTGCCACAACTCACGCCCAGACGCTCACACGCGCACCAACCAGCCAACCCAATTCTAGCTGCTGATGTCAATCATAAGGCCATGGCCCTTAAAGGCACATATCCTTTACATGAATACAGTACCATATTCATTACTGTTAAAATGTTTTTTTTTGTCTTTACATTGTCTTATTAATGTACTATTTTAACAATAAAGAGCTGTTTTCTTTACTTAAAAACAATGCACTTCACACTTAACTGCATGCTGGCGCGTGTGTGCGGCTGGTGCAGAACAATCAGAAGCAGCGGAGACGGCGCTTATTGTTCTCTTCTGTCAAAAAGAAACCATGATGACATTATGTTGACGGAGCAGCTTTTGACGCTCACGCAAATAGCGGAAGCTTGTCAGGAGTCGGCGAGGTGGATGAGCCGCTAACAACGCACAGAAGCACTCCCATGCATTGTATATCAAAAATGGATTTCCACACATGCGTGAATAAGGGAGCAAATATATCACAATGCAAAGCCAGGGAACAACTGTTTGAGGCCTCCACTTCCCATCCGCCTTAGTAATTAATACACAGTCAAGGACACGTGAAGCCATTAATCAGCCTTCTACGAGGCACCGCACATCTTATTGGCTCAATACACAAAAGGATTTATAGTAGCGCTACTGCTGCCTGGTCCACCATCCAAAACTTACTGAGTCCAATGCAGACCCTCCACCAAGGCTCAAATAACCAAAATAGGATTGTCACCAAATAGCTCACCTTTCAGTAGTATTCAACAGGTTTATTGCCCTAGATGCACGGTTTCTTGCCACTTAAGGTCAATCTAATAGGCAGATTTGTATTTTTTTTAAGTAGATAAAGAAACAGTCATAATAGGGTCAATACCACTATCATTTCTATATCTCTATCAGTCATCATGAAAATGTAGCAAAATAATGAAACTGAGGTTTTATTATAAGTGGTCAAACATTTGCACACATACCAGTAGATTGGTAAGTCTCTTAAAATGTGTTTCATTCATTTTATGCCGTTTTTTTCCATTGGATGTATGTGATTTTGGCAGGTTCCATGCACTGCTCTGCTGTGTACAGTTTGTGTAATAAGTGGTTAAATAAAAACATTTTTTTTTAAATAAGTTCAAAAATGAAGTCATTAATAAAAACATTTTCCTTATTTTTTTTCTCACTTATATGTGGGAATGTGACTGAATGAGTTTTGGAGGGTTGTGATAGGGAACCCTAATACACATGCTTTTGAAAATGTAAATGCTTGGTAGGCCAGATTAAGGACCAGAGTAGTCCACATGAGGCTCCCGGGCCACATTTTGCCCACCCCTGCCCTATAGCTACAAACATGTAGATGAAATGTTAGTCTTGTTAGCCTTTTAATAAGAGGGAGCCTTTAAAGTTATTGTGCGAGCCTCTTGAATTTGAATGCAATCCAATCTCAAAGCAAAACAGAACATGAGATGGAGATAAAGAATCATGTAGAAAATGATTTTAAATGGACTCATGAGCCTAATTAGTCTTTTAGTGTTTGATGGTGAGGAGGAAAGATAACGTGAAGACCTCAAACGACGACTGGGCTCTTTTTGCTTGGTTGTTGTCGGTGTCACTTCATCTTCGTGCGCAGACCTCTCAATCTCACACACAGACCCACCGAGGGCCCCCTCCTGAAAGCTATGCCTTGGTGTTTTTGGCATGTCGGCCTTTTGATAGCCGCAAATGTCGAGGTACTGTATGTAAAGGACACGTCTGACACAATGACAGCTGACGCCAAACAAAGGAAATAAAAGAGTTCAAGGCGAGCTGAGTCGCTTTGGAGGTGTCACAAGAAGAAGATGCGAAGATGAAATCGACTCATCTATTCAGCTATTGTTGTGATCTTTCTGCAATGTCCTAAGGTGCCACAAGATGGTGCCAAATCCCTTGAGAAGAGGAAAGTAGTCATTTGTGTTACAGAAGTAAGTTGAAGTGACTGTGACTTCAAATTTTTTGAAGCTAAGTTTAGCCTGGGTTGAAACTTTCGTTTTAAAATGTCGGCCAGCTGCAGTCCTGTTGTTTTCCCAGCAAAATGGAGCAAGCGGAAAAAGGAGGAGGGAGATGATGACTGCTTTTCCATTATCATTCGTGCTCTCTTAGCCTCTCTCATCGATCCCTCCATTTAGGAAGGAGCTCCGCATGGATCTATACCGCTCTCTCTCTCTCTTTTGTTTAACTGTTTATTTATTTTTTTAAATCATACCCATATGTCATTACACACACACACAAAAAAGGCCCAGAGGACCAAATTGCCATGAAAAGTTCAAAGTGACTCCCGCTGAAATAGACTGCTCGGATCACGGCGTGCCATAAAAGCGGCGGGGGAGGAAAAAAAAAAAAAAAAAAAAAACAAGCTGAAGGGTGAAGGCGTGTGTCATCTTGATGGCGGCCGCGCTTTAAGGTCAAAGCCGTAAAAGCCCACAGAAGCCACGATGAGGGATGATGATGAGTTTAAACATATTTAATAACACGCTGCCATCTGCGACACACCAACTGAAAGAGTACTTTAAAGATGACTTTTTAATGGTTTGTATACAAGTAGTTGGGTCTCAGAAGTCCCTACCCACCCATCAAGTGTGAAATTTAACAACCAAGCAAGTAGTTTCTCATCTGCCTATTTCTGAATATGTGGCTGAGAGACCCCTTTGGAATTTTGTTGAATTGTGACGCCTCAATTTAGCCAATTTATACAATAAAGAAATCGTCGATAGGCACCGAGCACTCCCGTGAATAGCGGAAAAGCACGAGTAATTCAGGCCCCTCTCAAAAGATGTTTCGAATTGCCTATATTAATAATTTAAAGCCAAAAATAGCACAAAGTATGGTCCCAAAACGCTTTGTAATTTGAAGCTCATCGTACAATATGACCCATGAAAATAAATGGATAACAGATTATTTGATTGCGAAATAAAATGCACCGGAATTGTGCGCGTGCATGCAGGCGAAGCGAAGACTTTTGAAGGTCTCCACTAACAACCCAGGATACACTTAGCTTAGTACAACGCTAGTCTCTTAGTCAAGATGAATTACTTCAACAAACTTCCATATATTACTTTCCTATTAGAGAGGACTATGGTGCCATCTTGTGGCATGTTAGGGTGTTTCAGAAAGACCACAAAAAAAACAAATACTCGGTTATACTTTTTCAGTGCTTCACAGAGAAAATCCATTTGCGAATAGTGAACCACCAAGATGCGCAGAACTAATATAGTGACCCCCTCCATATCGATTTTCTCCACCCATGACTTGGCAGCTATCCTAGTTTCAGCAGTCCCTCAGAGTATTGTTGCATGCGTTAACAATCGGTGTGAACTTCTGATAAGCGGCACATTAACAAATGCTCTGCAAAGTTGCCAGCACGGTGCACGGATCTGCACACAAACTGACAAGTGTACGAACTTCTACATCCACGAGTGAAAACGCTTTTATAGTCTTCACTAGATTTTTTTTTCTCCCCACGCTGCGGGCTTCGCTTTCCCTCAAGTAGAAGCCCAGCTCGCATAATCGCGACACCCTAGCTCCGCCCGCGGTCATTACAACACACTCACCGTTGGCCCAGCAAGATATGGGGAAGGGTTAACTGTGTGAGACAGGGCCACCCTTCAAAACAGGCTAGAGAATAAATATGGTGTGCAAAGTCTGCTTGGGATATTTGGATGGAAGCAAAAAATAAAACAATTCTTTAACACTGCTGCGGCACACCCAGAATTACAAACTCAGCTGGGCCCGTAATGAAAGCCTACAAGACATCTGTGGTGTAAATAAGTGCCCATCCTGTCCACCTGTTAATGCACTTTATAGAGACAAAAGCTACGTCACTTAACAGAAACAGTTGGTGTTCGCTCATTGAGGCCTGGAACTAAACGCCACGCTCTCGTTAAAGCGACTTGCATTGCTAAAGCTCATTGAAATGGGCCCATAACAAAGCAATTGTATTTGCATTTATACAAGGCGGACTAATCCAAAGTACATCCAGTTGTCGTAAAAGGCTGGGGCCATTTTTTTAAAGCGACAGCAAATGCAAATAAACACGAAGATTAGAGCATGTGACAATTTAAAAGATGATTTTTCTTAAAAGCTGTCAAACTGAAAAACAAAACAAAACAAAAAAGGAGTGAACACTCGCCGAGATGCAGGTGTTGGCAGCTGGCGCTCATGCGGGATTCGCACGCCCACAACACACGCGCCCACACACGCACGTATGCACACACGCACACTTGCATTGCATGAAGGGACAGGCTTGCGAACGTCGGCGACAACGTGCGATCCTCAGCGCATCAATAATGCAGCGCCTGCGACAAGTGGGGGAACTCAAACGTCCCACAATGCATCAATCCATCACTTCTCACCCTGGCGTCCGTCTCTGTACTTTACTTCACCTCCTCTGAGGTGAATGAGAAAGCAAGCTGCCACTGGGAACAGGAAAACGGGAATGGGACATGGAATGAGTGACATGATGAGCCTCGTGGCACCTCAATGTAACTACCCTAAGTGCAATATGTGTGTGCGTGCGTGTGTGTGTTTTTCATGGGTTGTAACCCAAAAGCACAGCAGCCACATGTAGCTGTGACGGACACACAAACACACATGCGCGCACACACACACGCACACGCACAAACAGTGTCAGAAGCCCATTGAATGTGTGCGTCTCACAACAGTGCCCGCGCGCTCGAAATCTCTGAATTCACTTTACAGGGTCGTTATTGGAGGCCTGCCAGCATCCTGCGTTCGCGCTAGAATTTGTTTTTGTTTGTTTTTACTGTTCTTTATGATGTGCAAATGTAAAGCAAATCTTGAGAAATGAAAATGAAACACTATCAAAATGACCTTTGTTTCTGCATCGGCACCCCGGAGATACATTCCTGTGCATTCACAGTACTCTGTAATCCTGTCATTCCCTTCCTCACCCCCCCCCCCCACCTCCCTTCCTAATGGTGCAGACACAGTCAACCGTGCCACCGACTGGGCCCCCAAATGCTAATAGCACTGCGCTAACGCCTTTCCCTCCTCTGCAGTGCTCTATCTAACGGCCTCACCTGCAGTCTAACTGGCTCTGACAAGCAGACACACACACAACGGACACACACGGGGGCCCGGACATCAACTCATCCATTTTTTGCCGATGGGCCACACACAGCCCTGATATCACTTCGCCGTATTGCATTGCTTGCACTTGCAGCACAGCGAAGCGTATTATTCAAAACGCCACCGAGGAGTGAGACGACACCAGGACGCACGTCCTTAGTCATCCTATTGAAGTCACTTTTTTTCTTATTATTTCGGCAACTAACTTAGCTTTTCGGGGTGGGGGGCTTTATCATACTTCCAAAACGTAAATCCTGGAAATGCTGAAAGAATAGGCCCCACTCCAGCTTCGTATCACAGTTTTTTGCTTCCACCATGGTACTATTACTGTTGTTGTGCCCATTGTTCTCTCGTCGCTCCCCTGGCTGGTCAACTCCTCTGTCCCTCTAATCTGTTTGTTCCATCTCAAATCAACAGGTCACCCCAGAGAGCCGAGGTTCTATTTGAGGAAAAATGAATGCGAAGTATGTTTTTCATGAAGTTCCTTGGTATTACTTATGTTGCAATTTGGCGATACATAAACAAAATTGACTTGTCCAACGGCTTCATTGATCAACACATGATTTGGTGGGTTGTTCCATCATGACAGGACACTCGAAAAAGTCAAAAATAAAAAAAGTAGTGTCTCATGTGCATGAGACAGGACATCCCCCTCATGATCATAAGGGCGAGTGTCATCAAGGATAAAAAAAATAGATATATATGGGGGGTCAAAACGTGTGCTATAATTATTTTTCCTTGTGGTATTTTGACAGAAGAATCACCAAACTTGTTTAATTAAATACGCAGACACAGGCAGCTGGGTGACTTTGATGTGGAATTCGTTTCCTGCTGGGACGGCGGCGGTGCATCACGGGGGTGGAAGGCGGACGGGGGGAGGGTTTCGTGACTTCTATTCAATGACGTACGCTGAGTGGAGGGCGTATGCGTGACGAGGGCAGAAAAGATGATTCAAGCATGGAGAGAGCAAGAAAGGGGCTCAGACTTCCTCGGCTTGGCGAGCAGCCATGCGGTCTGTCTTTTTTTTCAGGAAGCACGTGTATCCTGGTGAGATCGGATATATTTTAGTGGTCCCCGACACAACCCAACACACACACACACACACACACACTCACTCACTCAGCAGTGCCCACTGGAAAGTGAGGAAAAAATAACGCCTTTCAACCATCGACACAAAATTAGATGGATTTCACCGGTTGACATGACATTTAGAGAACACGTCGATCATAACGGGACGCAAGAAAAAGTCCACAAGATCAAGGCTCGCAACTGAACAGGTGGTCGTCCATTTTGGTTAAAAGTCGCCATTTGGGGCGGATTCCAGACCTCATACATTGGCAAACTCCGACAGGGGAATTTGCCCAAGTGAGCTCAAATCGGACGGAGGGGAGACTATTTGCTTTGTTTACTAGATGGTTGACTGACGCTCAATTGTAAGGCTTTTTGGAATACTCCATTTAAATAGTATTTAAACATTTAAAATGTCTTATATTTTTGTGCAGACGGATTCAATGACAATTTGACGTACTGCCACAACGCATTTTGCTCGGCATGACATCTGCAGTTACACTTCCGGTCCCTTAGTGCCTAATATGCTCCATGTGGGAAGTTGTATGGTACCCAAAAATCTGAATTCCGCCCATAGATAACACATTGTTCATATAGATAGATGTATTGTAAAAGTATGGGAGGATTGATTAAGCCACACAAATTGGACAAAGAATTTGATGGTATTATTTTTACAAAGAATAGCGTCCACTGCAGCCGAGCTCGGCTGAAAGTATTCAAGAATGAAATCATTGCACCGCTGTGATGATGATCAATCGATGCGTCCAAGGACGTGTGCGTCTTCCTCGCAAACCAACAGGAAATAGAAAAAAAAAAAAAAAAGAAAGAAAAGAAGATACCATCACTAATCATTTCATCCTGACCCGCGGAGCATGAAATAATGGCTCAAACACATTCAGGTGGTTCTTGCAACGGGGAAAGAGGATCCAATTGATCCGAAACAGCTGCAATTGGAATCTAAATAAGACCTGCAGCGGCGCTTCTATCTCAGTGTGCTGCAGAAGGCCAACCTGCACGCCGACAGCACATCTTTGTTCACTTCCCACAATCCTCTCTGAGCGCCAGTGACTGACGGCGTGCCGTGCGCTATGTGACAGAAGGCAGCAATTAGCTGCAATGAATGTGTACAGTACTGGAAACAATAGAGGACATGAAGGTGGCGGTGTTGTTGTCTGCTTGGCAAGGCATTGCGGTAGATATGAGCTCAATTACGGGATTAAAAAAAAGTGTCGCCTTGCGCAAAATGGAAGGAAGAATGTGACCTTTGAACATTTGTTTTGCCTGTGCGTGTGTTTAAATGGTCGCCCATGCATGATAACAACAGGCGAAAGGAGAGTAATAAAGCTTAACGCTGAGTCAAGACATTCCATTTTGTTCACCCCATTCCAGAAAAACATCCCAATTGTGTCTGTCTCGTATACCTGCATCCAATTGAGGCTCATTTGGATGAATTCCCGCTAAGACTTTGTCAAAGTAGCAGCCCGGGAATTCACCCCAAATGGCTGCTTCAAAGCTTTTTGTGAGACATGTCCGCCGAATTCCGCATTGACCGCTGAAACTGGTGACGGGGACAAAGTCTTTTGAGCTTTCCGAGAATCTTTGACACCAAGTTCTGCACGCACTGGATGGGGTCTAGAACACCGGTTTGAATGGAATACATTGCAGGACCGTGTTTTCGTTCGATAGCCCTCTAAATTCCTGTGAGAACCACTTAGCGGCAAGTTGACTGAATGACAACATAAACCGCTGATATTAATCACTAAAATCCACAAACGCCTTCTCCAATTGACAGCTAACAATGAAAAGCTTCAATGCAAACTAGGGCAATAGACAGCAAAATCGATTGCGGTGTTGCAGTAATGACGTAACGATTCCGTCATCTACCTGCACGTGGAAGCATCCAGCAAACAGTGACGCATAAATAAAATGTGTCTCACTGTGGGGGGCCGGGGAGAAGCCGCTGCGATTCCCGTGTGAATCTGGAATGGGTAATCCAACGTATGAATGGATGGTGACCTAATTTATTGTGTCACAGCTTGATAAGATTGTGTGCAATTGCGTAAACGTGTTTACAATCGTGTATGTGTGTCTCGTCTCTTTAAGATTTTAAATAAGTGGTCTTCAAGACTATCTCAAGTTTGTTTGTTTGTTTGTTTTTCCTTTCTGGAGTAGTGACAAGAAGCAAAGATGGCTTGACAACCACCAGAAAACACACATAGTGCTCATAGGGAAGGAAACTAAAGTGCCAATTACATAATGAAAGCAACACTGGGCCATAATGCAAAAGTGGTTCTCAACTGTATCCGATAGCCGCGACCCACATTTTTATTTAGGAACAACAAAGCCTATTTGGAAACATTGCTATACAGTACTCTGATTACATGTTCAAAGGGCTTTATAGAGCACCCTGTTAAGAAACTGAAGATTAACATGAGGACTGTAAGTGAATAAATACAGTCAAATTTAATATCACAATTACACAAAATACGGCCAATTTTTTTTTATTTGTATCTTGTTGACACTGACTGATCTCTTCTTTTACCTGATATGTTTCATTCTGCCGAAATTGCCTAAAATACTGTTATTTTGTGCAGACCACAAATCCTTGGTCTGGGGAGGTCTGTACTCTACTGAGTGTTTTTTTGTTGTTGTTGTTCTTTGTCTCCTAATTGGAACAATTCAAACCAGAACCAGAACCATAAGATCTACGACGCACCCATCCATTCATGACAACTGTCGGAGGGATGGAGATAAAAAAAAAAAAGGCAATAAAAGCAGTGCATGCTGAGTGCGGATCAGCGGGTGACATGTTGGCTGGAGGCTCGTTCAGCGTGATGAGAGACACCACGCGGCTGTCGTCTTCAGATTGCAAACAAATACGCAGTCGCACGCTGCTTGCTGGCTCTACCCGCGAATTCCGCACTTGTTGATGTCCTCAGACAGCACAATTCAATCTCGGTCACAAATCATAAAAAAAAAAAATAAAAAATAAAGAAATTAAAACAATTAAGCGAGAGCTCGAAGGTTTTGTATGACAGCCTCATAACGCTTGCTCTGTGGATGATCAGATTTCCGCACATCATCTGGCACCAGATCAATGGAACGCTTCGTTCCTCGGAGGCGAGCTGCCAGAAGACAAAAGAAAACATTGCCCTGATATTTATTTGATGTCGCCTGTATGTTTGACAGGCGTTTCCCCCCGCGGTTAGCACACCGAAGGAGGCGTCATCAAACATTCAAATGGAGCCCCATTGATTTTCAAATATTTGCATCCGGCACAAAACAATAAATAAATGAATTCATTTTAAAAAAACAATTTTACAAAACACAAAGCCACACAAAACAAAACAAACAAGAAACATGCGTCGCCTGCCAATGGATGTTTTAGTCACAATAAAAGCATAGAGCCCAAACCCAAGAATGCAAATGGTAGACTCCTGTGTCTTCGCAGTAATCCCCCGTGAATTCACCGTTCACTCTTCACAAAGTAACCTATTTGCCTGTTTTTGTTGTGTGGCATCCATCCCCGGGTATGGGCAGAAAAACTCACCGATTCGAAATTACATTTTTTTTTCTTGCCACTTTTTTCCCGGCAGCGTTCGGTCTCGATTCCCCCCAAAAAATTCTGTTGTATTTAACTTTTAAGTACGATACATTTGCATTTAATGTTTAACTCACTTTTTTAACTTTTATATGCAACATGTTTTAAGAGAATCCCAACTATGTTACTGTACAGTATTTTCATGTTGGTCATGATGGTGCGACTTGAAGAGCGAAGTGTTTTTTTGGTGTAAAAAGTTTGAGATATTTTTCCCGATATTGTACTGTCCAAGCTTCTCGTCACATGCCGTGGTGGAAAAGTGGTCTGGTACCACTTCGTTGACAATTCGACTGGAGCCCAAACAAGCTCATGTATGAAATCAGTCCGCTCACAAATAATACAAGGTTCCATGTCTTGAAAATAGAATAGAAATTTAAAGACATAGAAATATACCACACTCTTTTTTTTCACTTTGTACTGCCAGCAACGCTAAAGTCCCAGGTAATCCCAAAAAGAAGAGGCATTTTGGAGTTTAACTACTAACGTATGGAAAGACAAATGACCCTACAAAGACAATATTAACTCTATTAAAAAGCTGCGAAAAGTGATACAGTGATTTACTGACCTGTTCCGAAGGTTCCACGGGGAAATGGGAAGCAGAGAGAAACACTCAGTTCGAAAAAGATATAGCACATACTCAATCATAGTCAATGAATATGTAATTGTAAGAGTTTTCCAACTCAAATCATTCCCTCTGGGATTTTTTATGGCCTGTTTTTTTAATCCGGCCTACCGAGCAATTACATTATGAAGAATCATGTAATATTTACTGGATTAATAGTATTCTTCTTTTAACTATTTTTTTTTTTTGTCATTTAATCTCGTGAAAACACTGGCTAGTTGATTTATTGCAAATCATTATTTGACATGTTTTCATGGCCAGTATTTGATCAAATGACCATCTTAAAACATGCACTTATTTGCGCATAGTCATAATTGTCGGTGTCTGCGGTTTCATGTTGTTGTTGGTTCTCATTTCCCTGCGCACGCTGGACGTCGCGTGTTGTGAGGCTAAGCACACACGAGCACTCACAAATGCATGAGTGCAGTCATACAGAAAGACAAGCATGTACCAGTGAGGTCTGAAATAAATTGTTCTCCAATGCAAGCCTGCCAGACATATTGTCGGCTTGCCTATTATATATGAAACGCTACATTCCCCACACACACTCCTCCACTGTATGTTCACATGTGCAAACTCCCACAAGGCCCACTTTAGCCAAAGTGTCGATGTGTGGCCTTTCACCGTAGCGTCGCGCTAGCCACTTTACCAGCACGTGACCCCGGCGTGCGCTGGAAAAAGAAGCGTTTAACCTCTTGATCTTTACTGCTCGTGCACACATTTGCACAAATGACATCTCGGGTGCCTTAGCGAGCAACCGTTCTGTATCTTTGATGGAACGTAGAAACAAATTTGGCCAGCGTGGAAGCGTTCATCCTGGGTGAGGATTCCATATCTTTCATCCAAGTGTGTCCCCTGTAAAGATGCCGAGGAGCTGTTCCCCACCGCAGCGTTCTAGCAGAGAGAACATCAATCTACAAGAGTGACATTTAATCCCAAGCTTGGGCAGAGTAGAGCAGCACACAAATATGCACACGGCACGCAGAGGATGGGAAATCTGGAAAATTCAATGATATTGTTTATTACATGGATAAATTGGGAATTATTATTCATACAAAGGAACATTCATTATTTATTATTTTATTAAGTAGGGTATGGGAAATTAATTATTTATTATTTTATTAAGTACGGTCCGGCCGCTTTGAGATCAAATTAGGGTGTATGTGACCCCTGAACTACAATTGAGTTTGACACCCCTGAGCTACACTGTACGATAGTACGGACTGGCTTAGTTGATGTGATGCTGTGTCGATTAAAATCCGAAAGGGAAGTTATATGAGTTGATTTAATTGGACCCGCAGCGGAGGGCGACGCCATAATGACGAGCGAGTGCCGGGGAAAAAGCCGTGATCCTTGACACACCTTCTTCCGTCTCCCGCCACACGGCTATGACTCCAGGCAACGCGCAGCGCTAATTAAAATAGATTAGAGTCATGCATTAATACATGTTATTAAGCGAAATGAAATTAGCGGAAAAAGCAAAGTGCTGTTGGAGAGACTGATGGTCGTCGCTAATGAGGACAGTCAAATGATTTCCTCAATCAGCATTAAAAGACAGAACATTACTGCTCGCTGCCGGAACGGGCTGCAGAAGCAGGAAGTAAATGTTCTGCAGCGGTTCCAGTGACAGCAAACTTGGGTCTGAGGTGTTTTTTTTTTGTTTTGTTTTTTAAATGTGGGTGACGCATGGCTTCAAAGCTTCACTATCATTTTCGACTGAAACTCAAGTAGCAGACGAAACGACATGGTTGAGGAAATATGTTAAGAAAGAATACAATTATACTGTTGTACTCTAATTTGAAGGCACCTTTTGACCAGATTTTCTATAGGTAAAAACGTTCCTAAAAAGGCAATATTTTCTGACTCAAAAAAACTCAATTTCCACAGGAACCATCATCCGAGTGACAAAACCGTTTCATTATTTTTAATTCTATATTTTCTGTCATTACTATATGTTTTTATAAAGTATAATTACAGTGTATTTTTCTGTTTAAAAACATTAATAATGTATTTTTTTTTGGGGGGGGGGGGGGGGACAGATTAATGGCATTTCCATTCATTTCAATGGGGAAAGATGATTTGAGATATGGAAACAAACGTGGTCAAGGAATGAATTAAACTTGTATCTCAAGGCACCACTGTACTTTTGTCCAAATAGCATATAAATATGAAGGTATGAATGAGGTTATACAGTATGCGGCTACTTCCTGGTCGGAATATTGCGAGTGCTCGCTCGGTGTAGCTCAATTAAAACGATGCTTGATTAAACCCGCAGGTCTCAAGCAGAGCGGCAGCATGAGATCTGTTTCACTGCCAGCGCTGACACATTAGATGATTACACTGTGTGCTCCTGACAGCTGACACACACTCGCACACATGCACACTCACACTCACGCGCACACACACACAAAGCTCAGTTACAGTAGGCCATGCTAATGCTATTTAAATCAAAAACACACACGCACACCTCCAACTAATCGCCAAAGCAAGCACCAGTTCATGAACATGACCACAATGAGACGTTATTTTATGATCCCTTAAGCTTCTCCTCTGTTCAATATTTACATTACAAGATTGGACACATGTTGTGTGTATTTCTGTTGTGCAAGGTGGCGGTTATAATTAATAACTGGCAAGGAACGGTCGCATGACAGTAATCATATGACACCGCGTGACCGAGTGTGACGTGGGGACTTGACGTGCCTGTGGATCATCGTTCTGTTTATTTCTATTGTGCGAGGGTGGCGCTTGACACGAATAACTACCAAGAGGAGAAATCGCATTATATTACACGTACATTGCGCCATTGTTTTTTTTTGTTGTTTTTTTTTTAACACTATGAATTATCTGGTTGTTCTGTTTATTTCTTTTGTGCAAGTGGTGGTTCTCGTGAGTAAGCATTAGAGGGGAACTTTGCAATTTGGGGGGAAATATTTGTTAAAATTGTCAATATGACCTGACAGTAATACATAAGTGATAAGTGGGAAAAATAAATAAATAAATCTGTCCTCGACATGTCAGTCATTTTTCGCGCACTCGTGGGCACACATCACATCAAATTAAACGATTTTATTTATAGAGCGCTCTTCATACAATGATATGCATCACAAAGTGCATCTCAGTGGGCACACCCCCGTGGCCTCGCGCTGACCTGTTAATTTGAGCTTCAGGAGCTTAGGCTGAAGCTATGACAGAATATATCCACCTCCGGAAAATATAAAAATACCAACAAAGGTGAACATGAGGGGACCTCAGGCAGCTGAGAGTATTCAGTAGTGACGCGGAAATAGCAAAAAAAAATTTCTTGGACGGGTAAGTTTATCACATCTTTTTGATTTTTACTTGATTGGAAGTTCCAAAAAAAGAAAACTTCAAACAGATAACTTTTAGTGTTATAGTAACCATCCATTACGAATAAGTCCTACTACCAACCTAGCAGCTGTGGCTAACATTGGCTTGTTTACAGTGGTGATGCGTGCGATCGCTGCTATTTTATTGACGGTGGATGAGCGTGCACTGTGACTATCAAGACCATGCACTTAATAATCAAATGTCATTATAAGTGGCCATGTTTGAGGATCAGACTCGTGAGCGTTAGGGAAGGGGAGGGATGAGTCAAGCGAGGCTACGGTCATATCTTGCTAGTGGTTTAAACGCCGCAAACTCCCCCATTTAAGGAATGGCCGAATTGCAGTCAGTGCATGATGTGATGTCAGTGTATGACCCCGTGTGCTGTGCACTTTTTTTTTTTTTGTCCCCTTTTTTGTAATCGTTCCGTCTATTGCTATTGTCCGAGGAAATACAGAAACTGACAGGTTCAGAGAAAGCCCCACACACAGACAATAGCGTCAGTTAAGTGCACGTGTGATAGTATTCATGAAGCAGCTCTTGAGCGGCCATGTTTATGCATGAAGATTTAAGGCGGCGGAGGCCCGGGGCCAGCCGAGTCACATCAGGGATATGACGTCTCTTTATGGAGATGGTCACAAAGGCCCAGTCCCCCACATTAGGAATTAAATTGTCCCTCACATAGATCTTTCCACGCAGCTGGACCTCACGTGATTCACTTTATTTTTAATAACAATAATGCACCTCTCACGATAGTCACATGCTGTTGTTTTGCGAGAATAGCACCCCTGGAGGTTCGGTTAACAACGCTATTTCCCTGCTTGTTGTTGGCACGTCGCTTTAAAGAGAAGGTGCAAATTAAAGCGGCTGTTGCCGTTCCTCTAAAAGTCTGGCACTTTCCGTGAAAACAGCTTACGCGCCCGCCGCCGCTAACACATCAGCAACGATTAGCACACGGGAGGGGTTGGTGGACTAACGAGGACAAAACAACACCGTAGCTACGCCTAGAACAACTATCACCTAATCATACACCAGGCAATCAGGGCATGCTCGGTGACAAAGTAGTGCGCAGACAGCAGATGTTTTTCCTGCATAAAATCCCATCTCATTTCAGGCCGCCCTCGGCTCTAAAACCTCTGACATCATGAAACTGCGATTACCTGACAAGTGTTGCACTAGTTGGGTGTCATTTTTCACCAAGTCAAGACTGCAGAGATGTTATTTCCTCCTAATTTTTCCAGATTTCCCCCAAAACACAGAGATCGGGACCAGGGCGGTGGCCCCGGGCATCCAAACTGACATCGATCCGCATTTTGATTGGGGATGGTATTACCACGTACAGTGGCAGGTTACTTCCTGGTTCTCTGAAGTGAGACGACGGCGCAGTATAATTTTTGGTTTGTTTATTTTGTTGCATCAATAAAACTAGCGGCGTTTGTATGGACACAGCCTTTCTCTCTGATATTTGTGTCCATTAATCTGGGTTGTATTTCATTACGTGCCTGGCAAAGTGTCCTCTTGCTAAAAGGCGGCCCCCTCGTTGCAATACAATTAGTCTATCAGCTTTTCATTTGGCCTTTTATTACTACACACTTGAGATTGAATTATACTCTTTTAGTTTCATTTCCTCTGCGAGCGCTGACCTTCCAGCGAACAATCAGCGCACATCTGAGGCCGGAGCCTAATAGAACTAATATATCCTTTTTGGAATAGTTTTTGCAAAAGGGAAATGACAAGCGGCGTGAGTATGAAGAGGGAGAAAATGAGATCTATAATAAAGCGGTGATTCAAAGTCCGTCCCGCATTGGATGGCCCGGACCCCAATTTGATCTGAGATTGAGATTTAACAACCTACTTTATTTAGTGAGCGCTATTAGGACACAAGAATATTTACATATATGTCCTGCTCTTATTTTTACAAAATGGTCAAATTAAGCGGTTACATACAAGCTACAAACACCAGCTGGAGCTGGAGCGAGGAATGGTGGCCAAGTTTAATGACTTGCTGTGAAACGCCAAACTAATAACTCACATGGTCACAAAATATTCAGCCCCTGAAACCGATTTCGCTTGGAAACGTGAAACTTGGTCGGCATGTCCGTCATGAGTAAACTCACCAAAAGCCATGCCCAAAAAGACACAGTAGGTCAGCCATAGTGGTTCAAAGCGGTCATTTGAAGGTCATTTGGACTCTTCCAGGTGTTCTTCAAAGATAAACTTGTCCTTGAGATTTGGTCCAATTGCTACCAAATTGGAAGCACATATACTCGACAGATGGACAACGCTACATTGTAAAAACAACTGTGTTTTTTTCATTGCCTGTCAGCAGAGCATGGAGGTGAAGTTTGATGACTCTCCATAAAACCCGAAACTTGAATAATTCCACAAGATCACATGAAAAATTGACCCCCCCAAAGCCAGTTTTACTTAGCAACATGACACTTGGTAGACATCCCTGCCTAGTGAGTGATGTCAGGAGCTGGAGTCTGTTAGACTGCATGTGAGCATCTGGACGCGAGTTGTGGCCTACAGCAGCTCCTTGCAAGTCTTTTTATTGTGTACTTTGTGTTCGGCTTTTCCATTCAACAAACAGCTACAAGTGCATCGTCGACTGTGGCTCTCCTTGCCCAAATGCGAGGAAATCACAGTAACTAAACTGCTACATTTTCTTATCTGAAGCTCATTCGCAACTCAAATTCTGGCTCGACCAAGTGACAGCTCGCAACTCCAAAAGTGCATCAATTGAGGCACTCGTAAATCTAGGAACCACTGTATGTTTTCGACAGAAACATAGCACAAAGGTATGCTATATATATATATATATATATATAAATATATAAATAAATGTTTTATGTTCACTTCTTTCACACGACAGACACAGGCGCGCGCACACACACACACACACACGTGACAGAAGTGACTGATGACTCGGCTCAGCTGATGTGAACCCCATCGGGATAATCTCGGCTTCTCGTTCAATCGCCAGGGAATCACACTGAGGCTAGCAACAAACAGCATAACACAGTGCTCGCGCGGCTTTATTACAAACACAAACACACACACACACACACACACACACACACAAAGAGCTAGTGATTCGATGTGGAGCGGAGTGTGTTGTCCCTCAGGGGGGATACAACATAGTACACAATCAATAAGCTCCTGTGGTTTGTCCATATGATACGCTGCGAACAAACACAAAATAACAACATAAATAGACAGACAGCCGCTCCCCCGTTGTCACCGCTAACTCTCTCTAGAATCCACATGAAGTACAGTACACATGCATGCAGTACGGTACACATGCACCTTTAAAAAAAAAATAAAAAATACGAATGAGCAATGCCGCACAGATTGTAAATTATGTCATTTTCTTTTAGCGTCCGAGCACGGCGGGATCATTAGCCGCACCATTAAGCCCCTCAAGATAACACGGACAGTTTGCTTCATGCAGCCGCCGTCTACCATCTGTCTCGCCAATGTGTGTGTGTGTGCGCACGCATGACGAGGTGCATGTGAGACACATGGACACAAGTAACAGGATGCCACCGAATCAGGAAGTGGAAATGGAAGAAAATATAGTCGCTATAAAATCTTCCACTCTTATGAAAGACATTATGGAGTCTGTGGGAATTTGTGGGAACCTCAGTGGTCACTGATGTCAGACCGAAGAAAGAGGGCCAGGCATTCACCCGACCCTATGACAGACATCCCCACCGAATTTTGTTTCAATCGGTGAAACTGGTGTCGGCGGATCATTTTTTTTCTAACTTTGCAGGGAGTCCAATTTCTTAAGAAAAGGCTGATTCAAACCATAGCGCCAGCTTCTTTTTTGTTCAATTTTAGTCTCGGGTCGTTGAGACTTTTTTGTGCATCCTGGTATGATAGACATTTCCAATGAATTTTGTTTCAAATCGGTAAAACTGCTGTCGGGGGCTGACTTTTTTTCTAACTTTCCAGGAGGTGATGCAGAGTGAGAAAATGTCTGATTGAAACCAAAATGGCCGGCTCTTTGTTCAGTTTTGGTGATGGATCCTTGAGACTTTTTCGTGCATCCTGTTGCCCTCGCAATTTCATGTTGAAAGGTCAAACTGCTATTGGGGGCTAAATTTTCTAACTTTCTAGAGGGAATTACTGAATACGGAAGGGCTGATTTAAACTAAAATGGCCGACTCCAAGATATTTTTTCGAACGACCTGTTATAATGCTATGCTATTTATTAATTTTTTTATTTTTACTTTCAAAGGGGCGCTACTCAGCAAGTTTTGGGGGAGTGGAGGGTCTTCAGCACACCTACAATAAATAGATGCACGTTGTGGCATCAGAAGATGCTAAGGCGAGTAAGTAAGGGCTCTCGTCCTTCCCCCGATTGATTTACTGATGCGGTGTGTCCCAACACTTTTGTCTAAAAGTGTTGTAAGTACAGTATACAGGGTCTAACAATCTCAGCCTCCTCCTCCTGCTCTTTCTTCCAAACAACAATGCTCTCATCAGCACTGACAGCCGTCTTATTGTCTTTGCCTCCTTATGAATAGCAGCCAAACCACTTGTATACATGTGTGTGATGGGTTCGACTTCCACCCCAATCTCAAAGCTATTACCAGAGCTGATTCTCCGCTACATTACATAGCGTGTCTTTCATTGCGCTGCCGCGCCTCCAGTTGTCAATTTGTCGCTCCGCGGGGGAGCTCGGTGTCCGTGATGGTACGGCGATTTCCAGACTTCACAATGCTCATCGGAAGGTTCGATTTTGTTTTGGTCGCGATGCCTTAGTTCCCACCTAAATCTTTATTCTTCATCTTAGCAAGACATTTTGGGCAATTGCACGCGTCCAGTTTGGGGAAGGTCGTAGTGTTGCGGTTGGACATACATACAAACATGTAGACAGATATACATGTTGTGCATGTTTGGAGGACTTTGTGCGGCAGGACCAGACTTTATCCAATCAAACTCGAACGTAACACTCCAGAAAATTGTAGAAATTATGTCCAGAAGAGTGGAAGCTGTTATAACTAAAACAATTTTAGCCATTTTTTTTTTCCTCATTGTATTCTATTTTTATTTTATTTCAGGTCAACAATTCAACACATTTCAATGAGCTAAAATGCTCATTGAAATGCTCTTTTTATTATATTAATATTTTTGTTCAAGTTTCAATTTTACATGTCATTCACATTTAAAATGTACTTTTCAACAGTATTTTATTTTTATTTTTAAATATGTATTGTATTTATATTTTTAGTTCGAGGTATACAGCATGAGTATGTCAATTGTATTATTATGTTCATTTTTTTACAATTTAATTTATTATCAAATATTCTTTGCTATACAGTATTAGTATCTTTAAATGTATTTTTAGTTTTAATGTCCTTTTTAGTGTCAAATATTGTACATTTGTATATTTACTTTTAAATAGTTTATTTAATGCGCAGAATAATTTCTGCTTTTAAAATGTCTATTTCATGCTGTTTATATTACTAAATTTGTATTTTATCATCAACTGTTTTTATTTTGTGAATGAATTATTTTTTACATTATTTTAAATGCACTAATAATATTATTAAAAGATACAATTCCAAATAGAGACTCAGATCAAATGTCGCTCACTCACTTAAAATGTCTTAAACTTTACCTCTTCGATCAGCTGAGTGGGCAACACGGATCAATCCATTTATCTGGCGTTAATAACGCAAGCTAGTCGCCTCATACGACTTCATAAGCGTGCCTGTGCTTTCCGTTCAGTTCATTTTAAATTCGTTGCATTGGCTTGATAAGGGCTGACTTCAAAACACCGCTGAGGTCGGGAGCGTTAACGGGATGCAATAAAGCAGCTCAGAGTCCCTATATTGCAATGAAGTGATGATAATTTTTGTTTGTTTGTTTGTTTGTTTATTTTGTTTTGTTTTTGTTTTTTAAAATTGACTGGGGCTGCGCTAGCCCGTTCTGTAATAACGTAGCATATGGAGAGGCGTCTATTTAGGGGGATGCCTTTATTTGTGCTTGTGGCAGCCGTGGGTCTAAAGCAGGGGTGTCAAACTCATTTTTGTCACGGGCCACATTGTAGTTACGGTTTTCCTTAGAGGGCCGTTATGACTGGGAAAACCATGAAATTAATGTTTCATTCCGTCATCAATCGTATTACATATATCATAGTTTTACATGCAAATTGATGGGTAAGGAGTTTTAAAAGCAGAAGTCAATAGTTTGTTCAACTATTATTCAAGTTACAGTAAAAAGGAGTTGGGTAAATTTCTAAAAATGCCAACGATATATGACGATTTGAAAATTGAGCAAGAATCATGGAAGTTGAGGCTACTGATTTGCTTTGGCGGGCCACATAAAATGATTCGGCGGGCCGGATGTGGTCCTCGGGCCTTGTGTTTGACACCTGTGGTCTAAAGCATCAAAATATTATACGTTCTTGACACCCCCCGCAAAAAAATAAAAACACACATATATATATATATATATATATATATATATAATATAATAATATATATACAAGTGACGCTAACTCAAGAAAACACTCAAAGTTGTGCACGGGACGCTTTGTGAGACATATTTAGTTAATGCATTCCATGAATGTAGTACGAAAACACAGGTAGTAGTTGGTGGTTGTATTTTCTTTTCCTTTCTCAAATCAGTTTAAATCTTTGTCGCACGGAGCCAACACCCATCCGACTGAAAAGTTGAAAAGGCAGAAGATTGCGCTGACAAATTGAAAACAGGCGCGGCGTCGCTTGTAAGGCAGTCCAAAAAAAAAGAATATATTTTTTTTATTTTTTTTTTTTTTTTTTTTTAGAAAAGACCCTTTGAGGATTCAGCTGCTCGCTCTCAAAGTGTGCGCAATAGCGTTCATTGTCGACGCCATCGCGTGAATGAATTCAATTTGGAAGACGAACACGAGTTAGCATCGGCGTTAGCATTCAGCCCGCAACAAAAGTCGTGATTAGCGGAGCGGCGCAAGGCAATCGCTCAGCCCATTTAAGACGCACAAGGGCGGCGTTAACCTTATTCACACACTCCTATTCAAAAGGGGGCCTTTTATTTCCATTGGCTAATTGTGCTCGAGGGGGGCTCTTGAATGAGAGCCTTGTGGTAGGGGGAAAGGTGCCTTTTTCCACTTCTGAACACTTTGCACTGACGCTGTGACATGCGCACCTGTTTGCTTAGAATAAAAGCACAGCTGACAAAATACAGTTTAATAAAGTCAAGTCCCATATTAGTTGGTGTATTCATTTTGCCATTGAATGATTTACACTTCCTGACTATACTCTTTAGTCACTTAATCACTGCTCTTGTTTTTTACATTCATAACTTAATGGTTATAGTCTAGACAGTTTTGAGCAGATATACAGTATGCAGCCTGTTTGATCTAACCGAGTATACACAAATTAAGTTTCCCTTTAAAGACCTAGGAGTTTAAATCTTGTTCAAAATTTGAAAAAGTAGTCAATAAAAAATTTTTAAAAAAGCAATATTTTCTTTTTAGGAAGCAGCATCATTAGTTTGGCTTCGTTTTAGGACAGTTCAACCTCAATAGTTTGTTTTCTTTATAGGAAATTTCAACATCAATTATTTTTCTTGTTTGGTTTCTTTAGAGGTAAGTGCAAATTCTGTACTTTGTCTTCTTTTTATGAAAGCGCAGCCTCAATAATTTCCCTTCTTTTTAGGAAAGTGCAATCTCGATAGTTTGTCTTCTTTTTGGGAAACAAACAATACAGACAAGTGCAGAAGTAACAGCTTGAACAGTGTGAATGATTATGCTATATACTGCAACACGAACAATCCCATTTGCCCAGGATTGGTTGTTGAATGCCGCTGGAAGTTGTGTTACCACACACTAGGTTTTTCTCATGCTAGAGAGGCCATTTCAAATGACTCGAAGTTTAATGTACTGCCAAAAGCCTATCGTTAGCCATAATATAAGCTATCTAGAGGCTGAGCTACAATGTATTTGTTTACGAAGCAGATGTACCGTGAGAACTCACCAAATGTTCAATACAAAAAAAATCTGAACACGACTACATGATTTCAAAAAATCTGTCTTGTATTCCTGAACTACAGTATGTAGTGTAAATCCAGACTATTTGCGATTTTTATATAAATGCAAGGGCATTTTTAATCACAGTATTGTAGTTTCCTCCTCCCCCACAACACAAATCATCCGTTTTCAAATTAGCAGCTAGTGCCATCAACAAAATTGCTACTTGGCTAAATGTTAATTATCCACAGTCGAACATTAACAGCTGATTTATTGAGTGCAAACGCCGATTCCAAAATGCGCTGACCGTTTGCTTCCGTGACAGGCCGCTCTACAAAAAGCCCCCCCCCCCCCTGCCGGTGATGCCGTTCTGGCTTTGGCACGGGAACTGCATAGATACACCCATCTCTTAGCTGCGTGCCATAATTTGATTTTGAGGCCCCCTGTGATTGGATTACAACGCTGACATCCATGTCCAATTTGCAGGAGTCATGTCAATTTTGTTTGGCACACTCAAACATACGCAGGAACATACAGCAATCTCTCGCTAAATCACCCTTCAACTATTGCAGATTCAGTCAGTGCGTTGCAGATTTTTTTAAATCATATTTCTACTGCTGATAAAATACCTGTACAGTACAGGGCATGAGCTTAGTTGTGTTGAGCACTGGGATTTATGAGTGTCTTGGAATGCGTCGCTTCACTTCATGCGGGGGCAACCAAGGGGCGGGGAAGCGGAGAGTTTGTTGACGGTAACGGTTACGTCTCCCAGTAACCATGCTTCGCTACTTTATCAATACATGTGAGATAAATAGACTAACGTGTATCAGTGGACGACGATACAATACTTTTTTTTATTTTCATTTGTACTTATATTTTGAGTCATCTTGACCCAGTGACTTCAACCACTACAAACCGGTGGCTCCCGATCTACTTATGTTATCGAAATGACTAATTATCAACCTGCCTACATAACTACCCACCTAACTACTGACAAGATACCTAAAAAGCTAACTGCCAAACATACCTACCTACCCATGTTACTACAAAACTAACTACCTCCATACCCACCAACCTAATGTTCTACCAAACCAACGTATGTGACTACTAATGTTAACTACCTGTATGTGACTACTAATGTAACTACCTAAATATCTAACCACCTACAGTTCCTAACTAAATCCCATCATGACAACCTACATAACGACCCACTTACTTACCTAACTCAGGTCCTACATGCCTAACTCCCTAAACTAATTATGTAACTACGCGCTTACGTACCTACCAAATAACTTACCGTCGAACTACCCACCTAACTAACTATTCACTTAACTACCTAAATACATTCATACCGTACGCCTGTGATTAACAGCACTGATCACAGGCCAGACGAGGCATTCGTATCCCACTGGTAGTAGTTTTCTCAGGTTTCTCATTTCCAGGTTTTACGATGGCTGCAGCTTGACTCCAAATGAACTCAAGACCAGTCAGAGCCCAGTCACCTTATTTCGTCCAATGACAAATCATCGTTTACATTCTGGCGCATCATCAAGTTTCTCGTGTTCAAAAAAAATACAATAAAAAAAACATGAAACAAACACGTGGCTCGCTGAGGCATGGAGCGCGCGTACGAAGGCGGAAGGAAGTCGTTTGTAGTGGCGAGGCTGGGCAGTCCCACAGGCTCAAGGGCCATGAATAATTCAAGTCAGTCACGCCAAAATGTATGCGCACGAAAGAGGCGTGTGCGTACTGTGTGCGTATGAGCACAAAGAATCCAGAATTTGAGTCCATATTTACTTGGCTGTGTTGTGTGGAGCACTGATCTCTGGTCACCACAACATCTTTGCTACATGTTGCTTGGAAACAAAAAGCAACTAAGACCACTTCCAAAGATTCTGAGCTGTTATAATCTGGTCGGGCACACTAATGCGGTCATTTTGGGTTTGCAATTTGCGGATTCAGAACACTGCCATTAAGTTTTGGCAGTGAAAAAAAGTTTTTTTTTTTTTTTTTTTTGATACATTATGATGGTAGCCTTCAAATGTTCCCTTAATCTCCATCGTCTTTCAGGTTCAGTGCTTTTATTGTTTACGGTTGTTTTACAATCTCAGCCTTTTGGTTTTTACATTATTATTATTTATTTGTATTTTTTTATAAAAGCCATCCCTCGGGGGTTTACTGCATGTCTGCTTCATACGAAACCCACGTTTTCTTTTGTCATGTTTTGGCAGTGAAAATGAATTTTCTTGACACATTATGATGCGTTTTTCAACGTCAGCCTTCAGATTTTCCCTTCATGTCCATCATGTTTCAGGGACAGTGCTTTCTTTTTAAATGTTACAATCTCACCCACACGGTTCTCCAATTCAATTTTCTTTTTGTGACTGAAGCTACGTACAAGAGTTCCTCATTTTACTACACAGTTCCGCTTCCTACAAAACCGATGCAACCCCCCAAAATGTTTACGTTTTGGTAGTAAAGATGAATTTTGGAATTGAAAAAAAATGGATTTTTTATTTATTTTTTTTACACACTATGATGTGATTTTCCCCACAGTAGTCAACTTTCTTGACCAAACCCCCTGCGATTGGCTGGTGATCAGTCCAGGGTGTACCCCGCCTCTTGCCAAAAGTCAGCTGTGATTGGGTTCCCACATACCCACAACCCTAATGGGACAAGCAGTATCAAGGGTGGATGGATGGACGGATGGCTAAAAGTTAATCGGAAAACACCAATCACTAACCTAAGCTAATGCAGGAATAAAATCATAACACCAGTAAATGTTTGAATTACAAACACTTCTATGTATTAAATATGAAACAATCAAAGGAAAAACAGTGACAAAAAATGTATTGCTGACCTTTACCTCTGTGGTTGACTTGCAAACTAGTTCATTGAGCGCCGTTCGTATTCACAAAACGCCATAGGTCGAGACCCTCCTACACCCCCTGTATACACACAGAAATAGAAGATTTCAAATGACCAAAAGCAGCCATACAATTCATCTTTCATAAATCTCTTACTAGAAGAAATGCTGTGTGTGTGTAAAACAACACAGCGATCAATCTCTTTGTCCTTCTGCGAGACATGCATATTAATGTCAGATACAGAGACCTGCGTGAACATGCACGCTACACCCACTGCCGCGAGGACTCGAGTAGAATAATCAACATTCATCAACTCGGAAGATCTTAATGAGCTGATATCAACATGCGAATTGTGGTGCTAGCAACAAACAAAGACGAGGACCTAAAACACCCACACACAATCCTAACGAGAACTCTAAAGCTTGTTTGTTGTGAGAAAGCGTGTTGGAGCTCAACTGATTGAGTCGTGCATGAGTAACGACTGACGGCGACTCACACGGCGCTCCGGAACAGCGTGTGATAATAGGTGCAACATCACACTCGCACGCTGAGGTCCAAACCTCCTCTATCCTCGCTCGTCTCAAGGGAAACGAATCACCCCCTCGTAATGCTAACTCCACGTTGTGACCATTTTGTATTTTTACAATTGCGTACGTTTTGTGTCTTTTCATGCATGGCTTCATGAGACTTTTTGTGCATCTACCCGTGGTGGACAGGACTTTTGAATTTCATGTTGCTAAGTGAAATTGGCTTTGGAGGCTGGATTTTTTTTTTTGGCCACGTGAAATTAAGAGTTTTGTGCTTACTAGCGAATCATCAACCATGTCCCCCCCCCGCGCACACACACAATGACAAAGACAATTTTGAGTTGTTAAGACTTTAGTAGTTTATGACAAATCATCAAAATTCACCGCCATGCTACGGCCACACGCAATAACGAAAACTTTACCATCCGTCTCGTTTGGGAAATTGAGCCAAAAATGTCCACCACGTCTGTACAGTATAGACGCCTCAGCTCGTTTCAGCTCCTCACAGAGGATAAAGAATATATGATTGTGAGTACTGTTACATTGAATTGTCTAAATGTGTTGCTGCAACATATGTGTTCATACCAGTTGATTTAAAGGTAATAAAGGTATATGTGTTTTGTCAGTACAGGTATGTGTTAGCATTAGCATTAAGCTAATGGACTAAAGGCTATGTGGTTGTTTTAAATACACGTAATTTTCCGAGTTTTATGTTGAGTTTGATAAGAAACTTCAAATGGGTGTGGCATTAAACCGCTTAGAGCCCCTTTTGTTGTTCACAAATTGTTCACTATTTGCCAAGTGCTGCATATTGTAAAGTCAGTTGAGCTGAGTTCACTGCTAACGTGCAGCGCTCGGACCTTGAAAAAACTCAAAGCAAAAATTGGTCGAATGGCTCGTAAATTGGATCGCTCGTATTTCAAGGCACCACTGTATCAGATTTTTATCAGGATTTGGAGGAGGCCTGATTTTTGTTGTTGTTATTTTTTTGTCTTTGTACTTCCATAATGTATATCCCAAGCGAGACACTTGAGAGCAAAAAATAAAAAAAGAAATCAGAAATGTGTCAGTTGAACCATGCGGTGTAAATCCACACGTGGGCTGCAACTCAGGAACAGAACATTCAAGAGAGAAAAATCAGGAAAAGTGGCATCAAGCAGAGAGGGAGACATTTTGATTGGGACCCACACGTACGCCGAGGCGGCAGGCGAGAGATTGACAGGCTGCATTGTGGGCGAATTTGCATGCGTTGTCACGGTTGATCTCACGCAACTTAACCTGTGTTCTCCTCCTCGTTCTACACCAAGAGAGTTGGGGAGGGGGGGAGGGGGGGGGGGGGGTGCTGACGAGATGGAACACTTGTAAACGACACCTGTTTGAGGAGCGCCTCTCTACGGGGAATGCTCTCTCTCTCTCTCGCTCTCGCTCTCTTGCTTCTCTTCACACTCGCTTTCATCTCCTCCGTTCGCTTTGAGAATGCGGCTATTTGAATTCACGCGTGTTCTCAAGTACAAAATGCCATTCTTAAAAGCAGCAGTCAGTCTTGTTGAGCAAAAGTAGAGGTTGTTTGAAACGAGATAAATAGATTCAATATAGTCATTCTCAAAGAACATTGAACCCCCGCTTAAACACAGTTTGCTCTTCACCATTTCAACTTTGTGCATTTTTTCCCCACCTAGTCAGGTGTTTTTTGTGCTCCTGCTGTAACGCCCTAAGATGCCCCCAAACCCTCGCTAAAAGGAAAGTAGTAATTGAATTGATACATCTTGACTGTTCTAAGATCTCTGTATGTTCGGGAAGGAGCTATGTTAGCCCAGGTTTTTAATGGAAGTTACAGAGAGTCTTTGCCGCATGTGCATGTTTCTGCTCGGTTGAGTGGGTATTAAAAAGTTCAAGCTGACATATGACAGATTGCAAACTAATTATTGCTTGACAATTGGCATTTTTATGGGGGTTGCGAAGGCCCTTTACACTAAACTACACTCAATTCTTTCGGAATTTTATTAAAGGGTTTTGGGATCATAGTTTTGTGGTGTATTTACAATTTAAACTATCAATATAGGCTATTTGTGGTCGGTCCCTATTGAATTCCACGCAAATCAATGTTACTTAAATAACGTCAAAACACAACAGATCTAAAACCACACTCCTCCCTTATTAAAAGGCCAACTGAACCCCACATGAGCAAGCCCTAAGCGACGGAAGCAAGGAAAAACTCCCTCTTGGCAAGAAACCACGAGCAGACCAGAAACTCAATGTGGTGCGACTGGGAGAACTGAAAGACAAGAACATGCAGTACTACAACTGTCTAGCTATTCAACTAAAAACTGCGCTAAGGTGGAGAACAACCAACCAATTAGCGAGAGAAAATGCAAACCCATAAAGTTACTTGAAAGGGAAAGTTAACTTTCAATTGCTTGCATACAAATACTTGGATCTCCCGAGTAACGCTAAAAGGTAAGCAGAGCTGCATTGAGTTTTTTTTACATGCACATATTAGAGTTGTTGGAAGTTGTTGACGTGGAGAATGTGGGGAGGGGGGGGGGGGGGGGGTATTTGAGTCTGGTGATGTGCCACACAAGGTAGTGTATGACGTGCTGCCTCCACTAGTGAAAATGCTTTTATCATACACGATGCATACTTTTTTCCCCACACGCTGGAGTGCTTCCACAAGCACAACTCGCTCACCTAATTGCAAAACCCTAGCTCCTCCCTTGCTCGTCATAATAAAAAAATCCAGATTTGCCGTCATCCCAGCAGGATAACGGGCAGGGTATACATGGGACAGGGTCACCCCATCAAAAGAGGTTCATTTCAGCAACATAGAAACAGGAAGTGCAAATTGGGCTATAATTCTTGATCCTTGGGGTATTTTGATGAAAGACACCTGGGACCTGTTTTAATAAGCAGTTTAATGTTTAAAAATGCATAGTCTCTTACGAATGTAAACTGGAGGAGTTTGACGAGCAACCTCTAAGGATACTTAAAAAGTCATTCATGAAGTGACTTCTCTTCACTGCTCGTTAACAACATGCATAAACAAACTAAGTGGACTTCACTATCACCCTGGGTGCTGTCCACCATATGGCCATCAAGTGAGGGGGGAAAGTTCAACTCCTCTTCTCGAATGCTGATTAGCACTGATGAATATGCAAATCCAACTGTCTCGGTCGTCATTAACCGCGTGCCCCCCGCACCGTCGACGGGGGTGTCAGAGGTCTCAGGGGAGGGAAAAAAAACGCCAACGCCCTTCCGGTCGCTCCACTGAGTTAGTCTGTGAACCTGTAACAGATGCTCTTGTATATTTATGATGATGACAGTGCGTCCAAATGCTTTCTTCGTGCAACCTTTATTTTTTTTAAGGAACGACCTCAGCAGATGTACGAGGAGGTGACTTAAACTGATGCCACCATAAAACCGTTATTAACTGTACAGGCCATCTTTTAAAGGAACATTCTTACATTTTTAACTGTCATATAAGTGTACAAATATAAGTTCAAGAGGAAAGTTTGCAACACTAACAGTTGTACATGAATAAAATGATCTCTGTCAAAATCAGCGCTGACAGGCCCCATTTTGTGATCTGCAAGCTAACACTCTTAACACTCCGTTTCATGTCAGTACGAGCCCCTGGAATTCACCCGAAATGGCTTTGTCAAACCAAACTCCTGCATGAGACTTTCATTTCTAAGACAGACATGTAAAGCCAGTTCCGTGTTGATGTTGAAACTGGTGACAGGGGTTAATTTTTTTTAATGTTTTATTTCAGTGGGCATTATACAAATAACATTTAAAAAATATATATATATATATATATATATATATATATATATATATATATATATATATAGCACAATTAGCATTAAAAACCTGAGTGGATTAATTTAGTTGGTCCAAATCCACAGATCCCAACTATGAATCCAGAATGTTCACATGTAAGAAAGCTACATGCTAAGTAGCTATTGCATCCAACATACTGTAAAATAATGGATGAAGATGTTTTCAGAGTGGTATTGAACTTCACCAGAGACAAATGCAGTAGCAAAAATTAAATAGAAATACTGTATGCACTGCTGCTATTGTTATTAATGAGGCAGGGAGCATATTTCTGCTCCTGTAGAAAAGTATTTCTTTATTTTTCTTTTTCCCCCAACAGCTCTATTGCTCACCCGGGACAGAAAATTGATTCAGTGGTTTTTTTTTTTTTTTTTTTTTTTTTAAGAGTCACCCAGCGCCCAAGAAGCAGGCCATACGTCACCGGGATGGCGCACGGCGTAACGTAACCAGGTTACTGCGAAAGTGGGAGATAGATGGAGACGGATGGCGTAACTTTATTTGTTTCTGTACACTTGAATGTTCACAGATCAGGCTTGCTGTACTCGCTTCGTACAGGAGCTCAATTGTAAATTATTACAGTGTGTAAACATGTCTGGATGGGCGTTGAATAACGACATTATTGAATTGAAGTTCCCAGGTGAGGGATGCTAGCTGCCGCTCATTGGGTCACCACATATATGACAAGCAAAGACCAAGACTGCAAAATGATCAACTGTAATATACTAGCCTGAAACTTTATGTTTGTAAAAAAATAACTTTAATAACTTTACTTTGATTAGGTGGCACTAATCAATTGCATCACAGCATCCGCCAAGAAAAAAAGCTCAAGGTATGCTGACGACGTGGGGCAGCGTTCCAAAAAGAACCATGAACCTAACAGATCTGATGTTTGACCTCAGCCATATTGTTTTGGGGACCATTCAAAATCAATTGGGCTCTGTATGTGACAGAGATCAAGAGTTAGCGCAAAAGTTTAAATAAGTTTGCAAATACTACCGGTAAAGCGCCGGAAGGACCCGTGCACCTACAGATCTGAACACCCGCCGAAGACATATTGTTTTGGATATCATACAAAATCAATTGGGTTCTTGATATGGCAGAAATCAGTAATTCCTGAAAAGTTTGGAAAAGACAAGTATAAAACTGCTGCTGTTAGAGCGTCGAAAAGAAATGTGATTTTCATGTTTGACCTTGGCCATGTAGTTTACAGTATTATTCAAAATCAGTCGTGTTCTGTTACGGTGATAAGAATATTGCTTGAAGGTTTTCAAGAAAAGATCTCGATAGAGCTGCGACTGGTAGAGCACCAAAAAGAAACAAGCAACTACAGCACAGAAGTGACCTTTAACCACGGTCGTATCATTTTACATATCATTCAAAATTAATCCGGTTCTGTATATGACAAATCAGGAGCTCCTAGTAAGTTTTGATGATCTGAGAGCACAGAATGGAAAAGTGCAACATCAGATTTGATGTTTGACCTTGGCCATATCGTTTTGGGTATCGTTCAAAATCATCCGAGTTCATTTTATGATGGAAAACAGTTACCTTTGAAGGTGTTAACGATTTGTATAGAACTGCTACCGGTAAAGCGCCGAGAAGAAACCTGACCTTCAAACTCAGCCATATCGTTTTGGATATGATTCAAAATGAATAAGCCTTGACAAAAGTTCTAGAATGTTATTAAAAAGGTGGTAAGTGCAAAACTGAAACAGGTAGTGTGCTGAATAGAAAAGTGCACATTCAGATCAGATGTTTCACCTTGTTTATATTGTTTTGGGTATCATTCAAAAGCAATCCATTTCACTTTATGATGTAAAACAATAACCCCTGAAAGGTTAAAAAAATAAAAAAATTTCAATAAAGCTCATAGAACTGCTACTGGAAAAGCATCGAAAAGAAGCAGAAAACATTAGATCTGACCTCAACCTTAGCCATACTGTTTTATGACGGGACGGCAATTACTTTTTAACTTATTAAAATGACAAGTGTAAAACAACTACTGGTGGAGTGCTGAATAGAAAAAGCACCTATGGATCGAATGTCTGACCTCGGCCACATCGTTTTGGGTGTCGTTCAAAATCAATCTAGACATTCACTGCCATTGACGGCTTTAGAATTAACTAAGCCTTGAAGAGGTTTACAATCTGCGACTGGTAGAGTGACGAAAAGAAACTTGACCTTTGTTTGGGATATTCCAAAGTAATACCATTGCAGGTTCTGTCACTTTCATTAAAAGGAAAGTCGAAGTGTTACTGGTCGAGCGCCGAATAAAAAGGTTTACTCCCCTTCAACCTCAAACCAAATTTATTGTGTTCTGTCTGGGACACAAAGCAATGATAGAAATAAGGAACTCCTTTTGCAGAAGAATGGTCATTAGCGTTCCGGAGGTGACGTAGACAAATTCAATGTGAAAGAAAAGAAAGAAAATGTGACAAGAAAGGAAGAATAACTAGTACTTGAGCAGATCAATAAGTGCTCACACTTTTTTCTCATGCTAAAAAGATAATCACTAAACACTGCTTTGCTGTTTCAAATCTATGGCATGAATTGAAAAGTAATGGTGTAATGACTCGCCTGTTTAGGCATTGAGTTGCCTGATGGTAAGTTTAAAAAAAAAAGAAAGAAAGAAAGGCCCATTGATTTCCTTTGAAGAGGTTTTAATAAATATGGCACTTGGTTATTGACCACAGAAAGAGGAGGAACTTGTCACTGTCGTCTGGAAATCCAAAGCATGCGAACCACTCAGCATGCCAATCAATGTACACAGATGCATGCATCACATATTCTGTAGGAGCTCAATGCAACGTCCTGTACTCCCTCCTCATCTTGTATTGCAGGTCAAATTAACCCGTACAAATATTTGAGGATTATATGATGTGTGTGTTTCTTTTGTTGTTGTTTGTTTGTACTGTATATATTTAATCATTCATTTTGTCTTGGTTAAGATATCCATCAAAATCGAAAGGGTTTAAATGAAAAGAATGAAAAGAATAATAATATTAAATAATAATAATACATTGATAAAGAAGGAATAAAAACATACTAAATTTAAAGCATTTTGGAGAGAAGAGATTCGTTAAAAGTAATAGGGCTTCAATAAAAATAACATTTATGAAAGATAAGAAATTACAAAAATAGAACAAAAAAATTTAAAAACTAAAAAAAAAAAACATCTTGATTAATATATCCAGAAAACACAACAGGGATTACATTTTTTTTTTTACATTAAAAATTACATTTGAGAAAAAGAATTTTAAAATGTTTAAGAAGAAATAAAAAATGGTTAAGAGATTCAACAAAAACAATCAGGCTTAAATAAAACTAAAATGTATACCAAAAAAAATATTGAATTTAAAAAATTAAAAAAGATTCTCAAAAATACAAATTTAACATCTTGGTTAAAATAATCTTTAAAAGCCTAAGGTTTTTTGAAATTATTATTATTAAAGGTATATACAGTATTTGTATTTGTATTATTTGTATTCAGAAATTCATTCATTTATCCATCCATCCATTTTCTACCGCAGGGGCAGCAGCCTCAGCAGGGAAGCCCAGCTCTTCCCGAGGCGTTCCCAGGAAAGCCGAGAGACGTAGTCTCTCCAGCGTGTCCTGGGTCGTCCCTGGGGTCTCCTCCCGGTGGGACGTGCCCGGAACACCTCACCAGGGAGGCGTCCGGAAGGCATCCAAAACAGATGTCCAAGCCACCTCATCTGGCTCCTCTCAATGCGGAGGAGCCTTCTCCAAGTCCACAAAACACATGTAGACTGGTTGGGCGAACTCCCATGCACCCTCGAGGACCCTGCCGAGCGTGTAGAGCTGGTCCGCTGTTCCACGGCGAGGACGAAAACCACACTGCTCCTCCTGACCCTCATCTCCAGCACCCCTGAATAGACCTTACCAAGGAGTGTGATCCCCCTGCAGTTGGAACACACCTCCCGTCCTCCTTTTTAAAAAGGCGGACCACCACCCCTGTCTGCCAATCGAGATGCACTGTGCCCGATGGCCACACGATGTTGCAGAGGCGTGTCAACCAGGACAGCCCCACAACATCCAGAACCTTTAGGAACTCCGGGCGAATCTCATCCACCCCCGGGCCTTGCCACCGAGGAGCTTTTTAACCACCTCGGTGACCTCAACCCCCCAGAGACAGGAGAGCCCGCCTCAGAGACCCCAGACTCTGCTTCCTCATGGGAAGGCGTGTCGGTGGAAGCTCGCACTGCATCCAACCCTTATGGCCCTTCCCACAGGTGGAGGGACCATGGGAAGAGGAACCCACATTACCCCCATGGGTGCAGGCCCAGCCACTGGGCGCTCGCCTTCGAGCCCCACCTCCAAGCCTGGCTCCAGAGGGGGGGCCCCGGTGACCCGTGTCCGGGCAAAGGAAAACGTTTTCCTTTGTTTTTTATCATCATAGGGGTATTTGGATCTGTGCTTTGTCTGGTTCCTCACCTAGGACCTGTTTGTCATGGGTGACCCTGCCAGGGGCATAAAGCCCCAGACAACTTAGCTCCTAGGATCATTGGGACACACAAACCCCACCACCACGATAAGGTGACGGCTCAAGGAGGGGTATTTGGAAATTGTTTAAAGAATTAAAAAAAAAGTAAATATTCAAAAACCTGAAAATAGCATTTTAAATAATTATAGAATTAACACAATTTTGAAATTAAGAAAAAGAAAGATTCAAAAACAGTGTTTCAATTAAATTAGAACAAAATAAAAACAATCACACATCAGCAACAAAATATCTGTTATTTTCTCTCAATCACATTTTTAGACCTGCCGACAAACTTGCAAATATCACCCGAAGCTTTTTTCTTCACCAACGCAAGAACACTACTGACTTTGATTGATGTCTGATCAAAGATAGCAGACGAGAAAAGTCCCTCTCTCTTTCTCTCGGATTACTAGGCAGGACGAGGCCTCGCCGGGTTCTGTGTGAACGCGATAATGAAGTGTACACAGGAGAGGATTACACTAACCCTACACTCCCACCATGGGCCCTGTCCTTTGGGTTGTGCGCTTGCGCTGAACACACGTCAACACTGATAATGCTGAATCGGAGCAAGGAGCTTCAGCTGCAGCTCGGGGAGTTTCGATATCTCGAGCGCAAATGTGCAAATACGGCAGACCGTAGAGCTACTGGCACTCGCGTAGCGTAACCGGGACACGAACGATGCTAACTTTAGCCTGTGACCTGCCCAGAATAAAAGGAGCCCCAAGTGTGACCAAAGCAGGTCAGGAGATAAAAGTTTAAAAGCCACAGTGCTAAACATACGGCTTGTGAAATATAACCCCGGTTACCACAAGAACTTCTGAGACTGGATAGTAGCTGATGGAACAACCACATACGATTCTAAAATCACAAAAGTAAAAAAAGGCAAGAACAGGCTGAAAGTTTGAAGAAATTATATTTTTGTTGTTCTAAAAAGCATCTTGGTTAAGTCAAATGATGGTTTCAAAAAACGAGTCACAGATCCCTGGAGATGGCAGCGTTGCATCACTCTGCATTGCAGATCAGCACAGCTTTTGAGTAGAAGATAAAGATTAGGCGATGGATAAGGGAGAGAAAATGCCATCACATTGGAAGTTGGACAAGCTTTGGCGCCTGATACAAAAACAGGGTATGTATATGTATGTACTAGAAAGTGGGTGTCGCGATCGTGAGTGTTGACAGTTCATGGAGTGAAAGATGAACGCCACGTAAAAAGGCCACTGACGTTCAACTCGAGCAACGTTGTGAGTCAGCATCGCTTACAGCGTGCTTCTAAATATCTGTAAATAAATGATTATTTTGCCATCAAAAGCCCTTTCTCAGTCTTGATTTTCTCATTTTATAGTTTGAGGTGTCACAAAAGTAAAAAATATTAGCGTCAAAGTCACTGCTCTGCTTGACATTCAATGCTACTTCACAAAAAAAAAATGTCTTTTTAGTCAGAAACCAATGTTTTAGTGAAACCAAAAGGTTCTACTGCCAATTACTGAAAAACAAGAAAATCCTAGAAAAAGGATGAGGGTGGAAAAAAAAAAAAAGAGTATCTACTCTTACTTTTGGTAGGTATGGTTCTAATATTGCTGCTTTGAAAACCTTCAATATTTCCAGCCATTTTAGAACATTTTGATCTTTCGAGACCCACAATACATTCCACAGACAGGTCATTTTGGTGTGAAGACTGATTGAGAACTGCAATCAAATATTTCACCTCTGTCATCTTGGTCACTGACAGGAATCACTCCAAATCTTCCCGAGTCTGACCAAAAACAAAAAAAACAAAAAAAAACATCAGTTGAGACTTGCACCCAATTGGAAGAAAACGTCTCTGATTTCAGATTTTGCGTCCATCTTGTGTCAGGCACATTGTCATTCCAAATCATGCGTGTTCGCAGACATTGTGCAGATATCATTCAGATATCAATGAATGGGGTCCTTGCTAACGGGGAAGGGTTGATCACACTCTGTCGCCCGTGACAGTGATCCAGCTGCAGCATCTGCTCCATTGCCCTCCTTTCATTACCTTCATCCATCCGTTCATTCATCCTGCCGTCCATTCATCCTCAACTCATCTCCGGGCCTGTCAAAGCGGCGGGACGACGCCATCTCGGCGTCGCGCGGGCGAGGCCAGGGGTCCCATGTCACGGCCGTCCCCTGCCTGCGGAAATGTGTTATCGATTGAAATGGACGTCACCCCCTGTGCTATAGCTGGCCGTGACGGCCTACTTAGTCAAGGTTGAGAAGGGTGGCTAAGAGAGATGAAGGATATATGGTCAAGGATTGAGTAACGTCTCCTAGAGGGAGCGCAATTAATAGCCTACAGTTGTGGGAGAAAACAAATTAGTGGTAAGCACTTTTGAGATGGAGATGGAACATTATATTGTCTTCATTTGACTTCTCTCCCTCCCACACCTTCACCCTACGAATTTCATTAATTGCGCCCCCTCCTTCTTCTTCCGACCTTTCCGACAGTTGGCATGTGAAGGCACCACGCTGTCGCCCTCTGCTGGCCAGCATGAGCGCTGTTCTTGTTGGCGACATCTTCCGCCAATCCAAAACAAATATACAGGGCATTTTTCGATTTGTCCCGTGCTATATTCTATTTTTGTTTTAGAAATGAAAACGAAAACTCAAAACTGTTATTCTACTTTTCCTTACTTGTTCCAGACAACAACAAAAATCTGTATTTTAATTTTGGTTTTTCTATTTGAAAAACAAAACTCAAATAACATTTTCTATTTTTAATATGTCTCCAAAAATATCTAATTACCAAAAGAGACACAGATCCATATACACTGAAACAAATGAGTCAAATTATGAATTTTTTTAAGGGGAAGTGTCAAGAAAAGAAAAAAAAAAAAGTGAAAATAAATTCTATCAGATAGCTGCAGTAAAGCTATTATTTCATGTTGTAAACGATTCAGCGGATTTATAGCTCACAACGCGTAAGCCCCACGTTTCAATGTTGATGTTTCTGAGCTTTTTATGACAGATAAACTAAGCTTACACGTTATCACATACTGTTATACTGTTTTAAATCATAGTAGTAACTTTTTACTTCATATACCAATCCGAATTTGACCCGTGCGTGCATCAATTGGCCTCGGCTGACCAAACTTAGACATTTAGTGTTAAACCGTCATCTGAAAACGAACAGGTTGTCGGTACTCGGTTTTTGAAATCAAAGTCACGATCAGCTATCAATTCTTCGCTCACGCAAAAATCAACGGAGCGACAAGTAGGGGAGCAACTGATCATTAGAAACGTTGGTAATTTAGACACAAAGTCAATTAATCAATTTCACCCAGTCAACGATCGATGAATCATCGATTATTATGCAATACCTAGAAAGACAGAGCAACATCGATATTCAGTCTTAGACCAAATACCGGAGCCTACATTTATCCAAGCAAAGCTATCAGAGATGCTACAGTAGCTAACACAAGTCAGAGACATCGATTTGTTACAGAAGTGCAAAACGAGTCCAACAGGCTGGAAACGACGTCAGCGAAAGGAATGAGGCAACATAGGAGATGCACTGATAGCGAGCGCAGCCCTGAGATGTCGTCTGACAGGCCTGAAGGTGACCCCATCAATTATGCGCCGTTGTCAATAATTCAGAGTAGGCCAGGGGCTCTGTGTGTACTGGCCAACACGTGTACACACAAACACACACGCACATGTACTGTATACACAGACCAGTGGCCTGATTTGATTTCAGATGACCAGTCAATGTGGATCCAGGGCTTCAGAGGGAGCAAGACTTTAAATTATTGCTGGGCTTAAAGATACACTGCGCTAGCGCTATTTTCCCCACCCAGGCTAAAACTTTTTATTCCAGCTTTCGGCTCACTACTTCTTCTTCTGCTCTCTCTACGCTCGCATCGTCTCTTCCACCTCCAGGTTATGTCACTGCAGTTTTACAATTTACTCACTTTACTTTTCGGGATCATCGATAATCCCTCAAAAGTCTGAAGTGGTTTAAGAAAGGAAAGGAAAGAAAAAAAATAAAATAAGTCTTCCCTGTGGAGCAGCAGTAGATGTGAGCAAAACACTGACTATGATGGTCCAAAAAATGGTTCTAGAAGAGAAGAAAACACACATACAAACATCCGTACATGAGTGGAATTGAACAGAAGCCCTGATTGTTTGCCACACTACTAAAGTGAACCAGATGCTAGAATTTCCCTGAAGTACAGAGAGATGTAGAGAGGGACCACTCTCTTCTTCTCTAATCTTCTGTCTTCATCTCATACTACACACACACATTTGTTTAGCCGGTGAGGCTGACTGTTCCACCAGCCCAAACCTCGTCTTTCTTTCTTCCTGCCTTCTATTAAAATTGGAATGGGCTCGTTCAAGCACAATTGGACCATTTGTCTGCGTGGGTTTCTTCTTGAGCGCAACTCTGCCGCTATTGGCAACAAGAGGCTCCCCGAGATGAACGAGGGCCAGATATAACGTGCTGTTTTTTACACTCTGCCTGAGATCGCAGCAACAGTAAACGATGAGATCCGTCATCAAGGTACGAACGGGCGCCGTCTCCAAGCTGCCTGTTTCAGCTTCTTCTGAGCTGACAGCAAACTTTCTGAGACTGGACAGCACATTTCGCTACAGTACAATTGTTGGAATTTGATTGGACCCTGCACAGATTCAAGACACCTGGTGCCTGAATGAGCAAAGCAGCCCCAGAACATAAAGACCAAACCTTAAGACCGGGCAGTCCATTTTGGCAACGGAAGGCTTCGAGGGATTCTAGAGCAAAATGTGCTGCCATCTTGGAATGAATGTTATTGCAAACCTCTCTGGCAAAGACATAAAATTCACAAAGTTGGATGAGCAGTTTACAATTTTATCTAAGGACCACAAACTGATTTGTCTTTTTATCTCATCCATAGAAAGCAAGATTTTCAAAAATGATAGTATTACTGCTGTTCTTGCTTCATTACAGACCTGAGAAAGGTCTGCGCAGCCAAGTTATCCAATTCATTTACAAATTGACCGGCACCCACAGTAACTTCGATGTCACATATGATACAAATCTGACTTAGGTCAAAACTGGGGACACTTTAAGGACTAAAATGTCAATGACTAAGTACCAATTCAACACTGACAAGTTGACCGCAGTCAATTTCATTTGTTTCAAAAATTGTGACTTTTACGATTCATAAGGCGTCTTGACAATGAGCTGATGTGCGAACGAGCGCGTTACAGCGGCTCGTTTGGACGATAAATGTGTCGAGCCTCCCACTGCCGAGCTGACAATTGCCGCTAATTGCCATTGTAGATATCAGTGAGTGATGCTGGCTCGCCAGTATTATAGATTGTCACGCAGAAATATTCATCAATATAATCACAGACAGAACATCAAACGTCATGAGAAAAAGAAAATGTCCCTGTGGGCTCAACAAATAAGTTGATTTATTACTCTGAAGAACATGTGCATCTTCTCACTTTGGCCACGCATGAATCTCAAGATTTAGGCTTGTAGCGCAAGTCTACGTGCCTATTGGATCTCAAATAGGACTTACTATACTTTTTTTTTTTTTTTTTTTTAACACAACTTCAAACAGTTCCCATGTGTCTTAGTAAGACGCTTGTGACCAGCACCCGTAAACACAATGAAATCATTGTAACACATTTATTCACTACACTAGACTGTTTACAGTGGCACATGGACAATTCACCAACCGAGTGCATGTGCATCTTATTAGAAGCTAACACTGTTTTCTGTGCCTCCAACAAAACTCAAAGAAACTCTGGGGTATAAAGTATTACATTCATTCATTCATTCATCTTCCTTACCGCTTATCCTCACTAGGGTCGCGGGCGTGCCAACGCTAACTTTGAGCGCAAGGCGGGGTACACCCTGAACTGGTCGCCAGCCAATCGCAGGGCGCATATAAACAAATGAACATTCACACTCACATTCACACCTACGGGCAATTTAGAGTTTTCAATTAACCTACCGTGCATGTTTTTGGGATGTGGGAGGAAATCGGAGTGCCCGGAGAAAACCCACGGATAACATGCAAACTCCACACAGGCGAGGCCGGGATTTGAACCCCGGTCCTCAGAACTGTGCGGTAGATGTGCTAACCAGTCGGCCACCGTGCCGCCAGATAAAGTATTTGGTTGTTTAATTTGACACTTTATGGGTGGGCTGGCCCTCGACAGAGCCAAGAATTTGTGTCCAAGACATTAAAAAGACATTTTTCCATAATGTGTCTTCTTGAATGTGTACCATTGAAACGGTGCATTAATAAAACCATCCTTAATGGAAAAACTCTAAAATTGAGCTTTATTCCACAATTATTATATATATTTTTTTTTTTACATGGAATAAAATGCAAATATAGTCGACCCTTTTCACCTCGGCAAACTGCAGTACAATTAAGCACTCATTACAATATTAATTTTAAGAGCAACTTGATCAGTCAGGAATAATTCACAGATGTCATTATGATACACTCATTCTAGCCCTGGCCCTTTAGTCATTAGTCAAAGGAAGTTGAGGCAAAAACTCTGTCAAGTTCAAAATAACATTGAAGGAAATTATCGCCATTTGGCTACCTTTCGTAGCTCGATAAATTGGAACAATGTAGTAGCTTTTACTGGGCAGACGAAAGAGAGAACGTCAGTTAGCCCCAACAGCTAGTATCCATATGCTAGTGACCAAGAGCTGAAGACACAAATGTTAGCCCATATATGGTGACAGGACGTCCTTCCCCGCACAGGCCCTATTTGGGGGGATTTATCTGGGACTTAATGAGTCGGTACGTATTCTTCCACTGGGTGTGTTCAGTCAGAGATGCACGTTTGCGTGGTGGGGTTGGTGGCAAAAGGTGGAGGACACAAGCATCTTTTTAGTCTACTTGTCAAACATTAATTACACTCTCTTTTTACCTCTTTAACCACATGAGGGATAATTAACATTGGTGCCAACAGAGGAAACTAATAAATAAAAACTGACTACTGCACTCTAGGAATTGTAGTAAAAGGGGTGGGTGTGTAACATACTGGCCCGCTAGTCACAAAATATCTTCCTCGGACAAAAACACATCATTCCTCAACTACAAAAATAGGGTACTACTTTTTGGGTACTTATTAATGCGAAGGGCTACCAGTGTGACATACACTTCTGAAATAACAAAGTATATACCAGTATATACTGATACCAGTATATGTATTGTACTCATAGTAGTAAAAATGCTCCAATGTTGTCACTTACACCAGTCTGACATGTAGCGACTGGGGAGGAGCCTTATCAGATCGTGATGATACTGTTAGGTAAACACAGATGACAAGATTTTTAGCCAACTGCAGCCCCAACCGCGAGCTGTGGCGGCGGGCCGTCCAGCAAGCACAGAGTTTCTCAAGACCCGTCACCCGCTCCGCAGTGCTCGGCTCCAGTCACGTTGCTCTCGTCACGAAGCCGTGACGGAGAAGGCTGGGTCGGGCGGACGACAAGTTGCAGGCCAGAAGTGGACATTTTTAGACTGGCTAAGTCATAAACCAGACATAAACCCTATTGAGCATGTGTGTTACTCGCTAAAGAAGAGACTTCAAGAGATTAAGTCTCCCAAAACACAAACACAACTCAAACCATTTTCTCATATTGTTGCTCAGTCGTGCGTGTTCTGTACGTGTAGTGTGCAGTGAAGTTAAACAAAACAGGCCTGTTCCAATAAAATGGGTCCTCAGTTTATGACAGTACTGACAAATGAGGTTTCGAGGTTCAGAAGGATTTGCAATGAACCAGATTACTGGGCGACGTAAGAATACGTGGTCCTGCTGCAAAAGAAGGCACGGTCAGTTACCACACTTAAACGTTTTCCTTTGTATTGTATTACATTCATGGCCTAAAAATGTTTTTGATATATTTACTTTAATTATGACTCATTGACTCATGACAGTGGTGATGGACTACGTTGTGCTCCGACCTGCGTACAAATTTGCCGGCGTAGGAACGGAACTTTGTCAACGAGCAACACCCCTTGTATAGCACTACCGGTAGGGTTGCTGACATGAAATTTAGGTCTACGTGCAGGTTTGCTTGTGAAATATTTTGTATGAAACATAATGCAGGATACCTCCCTGCCTCCCTCCCAACCTCCAGCCAACCAATCCGCATCGAACAGCATGCCTTTTAATTACCTGCAGTATGATAAAGACAGCCAGCTTGTGTGTGCGTGCGTGTGCGTGCATGCGTTGGTGAACAGGAATGAGGCAGTGATGATGCTTGATGTTCCAGTGTGCCTCATAAACTGTAAACTGATATCTCTGGATGCAAAGCCAAGGAGAGTAAAAGGAAGGTGCAATTTGGGGTGGTTAGATTGGTGTGTGTGTGTGTGTGTGTGTGTGTATTCAATCAGAGCAAATGGTGGCTCCTAGTGCACAGCAGATTGCTTCAGCTCACACCACTGCCTCCGCAAATTAATACCATTGATTTTTCCCCCGCGCACAGACTTATTTTTTTACATAGTCTCACACACACACACACACACACACACTCTTGTTAAAAAGGGCGTTGATATGACGCCAGACTCAAAGTATTTTGGTGCATTCAAAATCAATAGGACTCTTGCTCTAACATCGCAATAATCTATGAAGTGGACAACTTGCGACATGTGTTCCTTTATGCTAAAATCCCAAATTTCAATGTAACGTTTGACCTCAGCCATCTTATGTGGCTGAGGTCACACTCCAAATTAATACGTTTGGACACAGCTGCAATCTTTCTGACATCAGGGAGCGCATTTCAATCCAGAACGCCTTGATCGTTTCGAGATTTCATAGTAACGTGCACAGTTTCAAGATACAACATGCCATATGTAGCAAACCAGCCCCAGAACACGACCAACGCCAATCGTTCAGACTCTGGGCGGCACATTTTGCTCTGTAATGCCTTTGTAGTCTTAATATTTCGTTGCATCCTACACATATTATTATTTTTGTATTCCATATAAAATAGTGGAGAAGAAAAACCTCACCATGGACTGGTTTTACTGCCCCTAACGCAGAGTCACCAATTGCAGTGTTGTGTGTGTTGTTTACAAGTAAAAAGCAGCAGCCTGTTGCGCATGGGAAGTTGCCGCAGTCGGTCTGACGAAAGACACAAAACACACACACCTGCCATCTCTAATGATGATTTATGCTGGGGCCGAGGGAATGGCAGCCATGCGTAACTGCAGCAGTCACAAACACACACGGCGAGCCGGTCGTTGGGGATTTTGACACCCCTCGGCCCGGTGCCCCTCGAAAGGAGAAAGAAATGACAAGATGGATATGTCGCAACAGCTGTGAGCACGGGGCCAACTGTACAAATGCATATTGATGAATGACAAGCGGGCCGATACATGAAAAATGCATGCGCGACTGCGCCAGATCTACTGTACTTATTTCCCCCGCCGACGAGCGCAGTGCGAGCTCATTTACCATTTGTTATCTGTGCCACTGGTATAGACGTGCAGTCCTTTTTCAGATATTTGCTCCGAGGGAAAAATAGCTCTTTTGTACTCGTCTCCACACACGGCTTCTTTGTGGAAAACACACTCGCACTCGGTGTACGTACAAACACGATGTACGCGTTTATGCTTCCTTTCCTCGAGATGCAATCTTTTACTCCGATGCTAATTATATTTGTTTGCGCAGCGTGAATGGAGAATTTCACTGAAACAGGCCTGCTCCCTTGTCACCACAGTGAAACCCCGCTATTTGCAGGGGGGTTAAGGACAAAGCCCCGACGTAAAGTGTGAAAACTCACCAATAGTTGACACACCTGCTAAAAAGATGTTACATTTTAGGATGCACCATAACCTTTGCAGGTGAACGTAATTCAGCTTCTGTAGACTTTTGAATGCACATGCCGAACTGTTGAATGTTTCAGTACTTTTTTCACAACTTGCTGTTCTCTAACAAGAAGCTCAACCACACAATTCACAAACAGGTGTTGATCATAAACAGCTGATCAGCAGTTGGACTTCCACCACTGCCAATAGGGATTGTTCACTGCATCATCTTGCAAGGTTGACTTTTATTTAATGTTACAGCATAGGTGCAAGGGTGTCAAACCCATTTTGTCGCAGGCCACATTGTCGTTGCGGTTATCCCTCAGGGGGCCGTTATGAATGAGAGCATCAAAAATGTTCATCACCTCATCATATTATTACATATACACACGAAATTTATGAACTCGTTTGGGAATCAGAAGTCAAGGATAATAGTTTGTTCAACTATTGTTCAAGTTATTGTTAAAATGGGGTTGGTAACGCAAAAATGCTTGCAATATTTCACAGTTATCATTTATGACAAGACAATGTGAAATTTTGGTAGAGATTTTAACAGGAATCATGCAAGTGCTTTCACAGGCCACATAAATGGATGCGGCGGGCCAAATCTGGCCCTTGGGCCCTGAGTTTGATACCTGCGGGATAGCGGAAAGGCATAGGGAATGTTGCACTTGTCTTTCGAGAAGAAAAGATCAACATTTACCGATTCCTGTTGATCTAATCGTGAAAAATGGGAAAGTATTTGAGAATGTTTGACTCTATCCTGTGTTAGTTCAAGTCATGGCCAGACTACATGAGAACAAACTCATTAGAAGAATCCGTCCTTTACCTTAGGACATGACATTTTTCTAATTAACGTGTGGAATTACAATCAGTCACCTGGACGCCGGAGCGGCGTGTGGGAAAGGTGATTCATCTTAAGATTGGCGTTTCTAAAAGAATATAAATCATCAACCCTCTAAAGCACAAAGCCTGAAGCTACAGCTGTGAACTTTAACTTTTTTTTTTTTCCTTCTTTCCAACATGGCTGCGTCAGTGGGGAAATTAGAAAAAAAATGCAAAAGCTAAGCAGCTGTGTATACACTGAGCAACAGGACGGGGGTCTAATTAAGGCAATCAAGCATATACTCCATAGAAAGAGAAGCTTTCACACCTGTATGAGGTTTGGAACATCAGTTTTGACCCATTCCAAACTTTCAGGTTAGCTAGTCACTTCAAGCTTTCACTACTCAGGCCCGCTGCACACTGAGCAAGGCGGCCGAAGGCGAATGAACTGGACTCTTGCGGGGGGGAAAAATAAATACAGCTAGAGACTTACACCCGCACATCTGGCGATTGGGCAATTGGCCCCTCGCACGTACAGTAAACCAACTCGCTGAAAGACTGCAACCCTTGATGGTGTTATCGGGAAACAACATTTTGCAGCACATGGAATTTATTATATTGCTTTTTTATTGGCGAACAAACAACATGGTACAATTGTCAAGTAAGAGGCAGATTTTCCCTGTTCATGAAAGATGGACGATGAAAAGCACTCCTTTGTCATGTTTATTTCAATGCCAATGTTGTGACCAACAGTGAGAGTCACTTAAGAGGCTTAAGTTTAGTTGGGAAAATTTGCTGCCCCTAGTCGTCTTTCTGAAATGTGAAGTTGGCATTTGATGGCGTAAATTATAGGCTACCGAAATAACGGTGATGTTGTCTAAGATTAACATCGGAAATGATTCTTTTGTAGAATAACGGTTATTTACTCACAATTTGTTGCTTCTTCTCCATCAGTGTTTTCTTTTGCTTCTGTACTCTCGAACGTTTTTTTGCCAAAGTTCCTAAGCAAAAACCGCAAACTGAAAAGGTGACCGCCATTTGGGGGAATTAGAGAAAAAGCAGAAAAATTACACCGATAGCAGTGGATAGGTGCGTATTTCAGCGAATACAAAAAAAAAAAAAGTGAAGTGGGTTTGCTGTATTTGTCAGAGGTCTGTTCTGTTCTAGCCACCTTTACACGAAATATTGTGAGAACACACACTTCTATGAATACAGAGTGCAAAGACTTTGCGCAATAAAGCTCAAATTCAATCTCGCACGCACCCATAGGACATTTGAATGCATCCTGCAGGGATTTGTGGGATAAAAAGAGTCAAACATACGGCGACGGGTGTTGCTTTGGTTTGCCGCCGCTCGACAAGCCACACAGGAATACTGCGTTTAGCTGCCATAACTACACGTCAACCTCTCCTCCACTCCCATCTGTTCCCCTCTGCTTCCATTATCTTTCCTCCATGCCGAGCTGCGTGGCGTCCTTGCAACCTCCTCCATCATCGAGGGGGAGAGACTTGGAGGCAGCCCAAGTCCGGTCTCTTGAGTCCTGCCTGGGTGACTTCCATCCTCGCTTTCCCTCCTCCCGGGCCGGCCCACCCCTCAGGCTTTACTCCGGGCCTGTGGGCCTGAGAGCTGGCAGCTCGGAGGAGCCCATTGTTGGAGGGATTAACCACACACGGCAGCTAATGTGCAAGGGACACACACACCTGGACATTTGTGTGTCGTGGGAGATAATCAAATGTGTCACGGGGAGTTATCAAATTTCTGTTGACTATCAGTGCTATTCGTTAGCCCATCCATGGCGTTTTACATTGTGTGTTAGCATCACTCTCCCAGAATGGGACAAGCCAATGTCACGTGTGTGTGTCTGCTAACAAACAATAACACTCTTATTATATCTAAAAATAGACATACTATGCATTTAAAAAAAAAAAAAAAACAGTCCCCAGGTGACTTAATAACATATCTATTACACTATTTCTTGTCTTGGTGAAATTAGCTCATTTTTATGGGATGGTTCCATTCCATGCAAGTAAGCCAGCTCTCATCCCGTCCCATATACTGCTGAGCCAATGGGCCAATCAGGTGTGAGTAACCACGATGACCGGAGCGGAGTCCTAGCGGTACAACTAGAGCGACTTCGACTTCTGAGAGCAGAGTCCAGCGTGTGGGTGAAATAAATCGAGCACCTGGAAAGACAATAAAATCATTTTCATTTGTGGAGGCACCACTTCATACACAACACTGCATGTACGGACACATTGCAAACGCAAATACCACGCCACCGACAGCCTCACCGAGCAATCAAGTAGCAGAAGCTAAAGCCGTTAGGTAATGTTAATATGTGTGTATAACAAAACTAAGCGGCTCTGCTTACCTTTTGTTTTTGACATGACCCCGTTTCTAACCAAAAACGTTCTTAACCCAAGGTAATGTTTCCCATTGAAATGAATGGAAATGCAATTAATCCGTTCTCGCCCCAAAATAATTTTGTATTTTTGTTTTTTTAAATCAGTGTGTGGTTAAAAATATGTTGCAATATAGAAATAAGTGAAAACACATTATTATAAAGAGATAAAACACTAAATAAACAACAGTTTATTGCTCATTCACTTTAACTAAGGAGGGAAAGGGGAAGTGGACTTCTTCCATAATAACATGGGGAAAATCATTTTTTTTTCTTTTGTCTGTTTCTTTTCTAATTCATTGGTTGATTTCGCCGCAACAAACCAATCCAGGGAAATTTGTCTTTTTCTGTTCATAAATAAATAAATAAATATCAGAAAGTGGGACGCTCATTGTCATTTGAAAGATGAATTGCTCTGTTGGGCAATTTTCTGCGAGTTTCTTTTCATCATTTTGATCATTTTTTGATTGTCATTTTTCAAACATTGTGTATTGATAGCATACGCTTTGGCATTGACAAAACAGTAAACTTCATGAAAATCGGTTGAGAAATGAGCAAGTTACGACTATGGGAACGTCGGCTCTGCCAACATGGCTGCCACGGGCACGTGGGTTAGCCGTGCTGCTGCAGCGTGCTGGCGTATTTAGTGTGGATATCTATCTATGTGGGCAGCTATTTTGACGCCGACATGAACTGTTCACTGTCTTAATTGAAGAAACACTCCAATTCAATAAATAACATACATACTGTATGTGTACATTTTGTTGCAAATAAATCGTTTACCACATAAATCACAAACGCCATTAGATTTGTGATTGGATTTGATTTTGTCGGGACCGATTTTGTTGAAGTGATTTCTTGATTGAACAAGTCTGGAGGTAATCAGGCTTGGGTGTGATCAGTGAAAATTCACCAAAAACTGGGATTAGCCAAAATTAATTCATGATTTAACAAGGGGGGTAATTACTTTTTTTACACAGGGTTAGGTAACTTTGAATAGTTCTTTTTTTTTTTTTTTCCCTTAACAAATAAAATCAAAATTAAAAACAGCATTTTAAGTTCAGTTTGGTTATATTTATCTGATATTTACATTTGTTTGATGATGTTAAACATTATAATGGGGAAACTATGCAAAAATATAAGAATTTGAGAAGTGGGACAGAGCTTTTTCCCGGCTCTGTAGATCCTTCCGCTCGTCCGTACTAACATCGTACCCAAACCGAAAATTATACGAAACTAGAGGTAAGTTCACTCTGAAAATGTTGGGACGTAACCCGAATTGTTCGTAAACAGAATTGTTTGTAACCCGAGGTTCCACTGTCTATGTATATATATATATATTTGCCTAACTAATGGTGCCCAAATAAAGGCGGGTGCCTGAGGGCAGATGATGGCAGATGAGATAAGAAAAACGAGGGAACAAAAAGTGGAGGAACTGAAGCACGCTTGTGTCCCACATTTCCATCCCCGTACTCTCTCCACTCTAATCATACCCAGCCCCCCACGCCCCACCCCTCTTCGTTCTATGCCTCTTTCCCCCTTTTTTTTCACCAATCTGCACAATCCTTTCGCCCACAAGCCCAGCCCCCAATCCTCCACCACCCCAACCTGCACTGCAGAGTCCCAACAGCAGCTCACAGGAGAGGTGGCACACTTTGAGGATAAATTTAGAAATGAAGCACAATCCCCAGGCCGACGCACAAAAGAAGGGAAGTGGAGACAACACACGCACACACGCACGCGTCTGAGCACATGCAGCAAACATTCGACATACTTTCGGCACATTGAGACGTTACCGTGAAATGAATGTGCAGTCAAATCAAGGGAGAGGTTGGTGAAAAATTCAACATGAGTTCAAAAGAAGTTTGAAAGGGTATGAGGGCCGCAATGAGAGGGAAAGACAAAGAAAATTGCAAGAAAAAAAAAAAAAGGCAACCCGATGAGAATAAAGTCCATAATATTAAGAGAAAAAAAAGTCATCAGTTTAAAAAAAGTCGGAAGTTGGCAATGATAAAGTTGTGATATGAGAATACACTCTCGGTATTATCAGTTATGATTCAAGTGAAGAATGAAGGAAAAATTGTAAATGAACAAGAATCAAGTCGTTATACAAAAATATATGTCATATTTCAGGAAAAAGCCACTTTTGCTGGAAAAAAGTTGTCATTTTAGAAGAATAAAATTATGTAAAAAGCATGAAGTAATAATATTACATTTTACGAGACTACAGTCAAATTCTTTCTAGAATAAAAGCGTAAAAATTCTGGAACAAATTCATCATTTTACAAGAATAAAAGCAAAATTTACAACAACAAAAAAATTGCTTTTATGAGGAAAAAAAGTAATTCAAGAAACAGTCTACTAATTAAAGAATAAAGTCATCATTTTACAAGAACAAAGGCATGACAGAATGTTGCAAAAAGTTGTGAAAAAAGTCATAATGTTAAATAAAGTCATAATATTATAAGAATAAAGGTGTACTAATACCACAATAAAGTAATTACATTACAAGAATAGTTATAAGGAATAAAAAAAAAAAAAAAAACATAATTTCAACCCAATAAAGTTGTAATAATACAAGAATAAAGTTGGACTAACATGAGAATAAAGTCGTAATATTACAACAATACAAATCGGAAGAATAAAGGTGTACTGCTGAAAGCAATAGTGAACAGAATAAATAAATGATATAAGAATGATGATGATGAACAAGACCTGATGAAATGATGAAGATTTTCTGTTTAAGCAAGTGTAACATCGTCTTTTTCCCCCGATTGTCGATTGGCGATTGTCGCCCGCTTCACCAGACGTAACAATACCAATTACTACTTTCCTGTTAGCCATTTCATTCCGTTTTTTTGACTCAGTGATGCATCCACACTCCATTTTTTTTTTTTAAATACATATATCGCAAACGACTATCTTTAGTTGAGCGCTTACTGTTGAGCAGCTCACCCTAAGCACTTTCAGCAGTGCCAAGACTTTTCACCGTATCATCTCCAAAAGTTCACCCCACAAGGAGCCTCGCCTGCCTGTCGGACCGCTACTGGAATCTTCCGCCACGCCAGCCGGCTATCAAAAAAATGTGAATCGGTGAGTTTGTTGTTTATTCACGAAACAGTGGCTTTTACTATAGTGTTATTCAATTTCACCCAAAAGTCATGGTTTGTGGTTTCATATTTTCAATTTAAGTCCCACCACTAGGCATATCATTTTATAAGGAGTCCCCCACCTAGTGCCACTCAGACTTTACAGTCCCCTTGGCAGCAGTTGGGATGAGCGGCGTCATACTACTAATAAGATTGGATAAGAAAAATGAGGAGATGGAGGGCAGTGTGGTTGTCATGTGGGAGGAAAAGATCTTGTTCAGGGGTGAGCAGTGACGCACAGCGTGTGCGCACTCGTGTGTGTGTGTGTGTGTGTGTGAGAGAGAGAGAGAGAAAACTCCTCCAACCAAGCGTCCTCCCGTCGCCTTGAAGTCACTCTCCTCCTCCATCTATCTTCCCGCCTCCTTCTCGTCGGGGGGTCCGACTCTGGTATTAAAAGTCCCATGACGCCCCCCCCCCGTCGGTCCCCTCAGTGGAGCATTTGATAAGTCTGTTGTCTCATCTCGTGCTGAAGGCACAGCGAATTACGAAGACTGCTGCCTCGCCCCGTGTCATAACCAAATAATAGAATTCATCTTTCTGTTCCAAGGTCAAACAAGTGTAAAAATAAGCAATAGTGAATACAATAAATTCATGATAAATAACAACTTAGATCTGTTCTTTAAAAGAAAGTAAAAGATCAATAGCAAGGCTTTTTAGTAGTGTACCATCAGTAGTTTGTCTTCTTTTTAAGAAAGTGCAGCATCAGACGTTTGTCTTCTTTTTCGGAAAGTGTAACATCAGACGTTTGTCTTGTTTTAAAGAGAGTGCAACAATAGTTTGTCTTCTTTTTAGGAAAGTGTAACATCAGTAATTTGTCTTCTTTTTAAGAAAGTGCAACTTCAATAGTTTGTCTTCTTTTTGAGAACGTACAACATCAAAACTTTGTCTACTTTTTAGGAAAGAACAACAGCCATAGTTTGTCCACTTGTTAGGAACGTGCAACATTACTAGTTTGTCTTCTATTTAGAAAAGAGCAGCGTCAATATATTGTCTTCATTTTAGGAAAGTGCAACATCAATAGTTTCTGAATCTTATTTATCAATTTAACCGCTTTTTATCTGCTATATAATCACTTTGAAATGGCAGATGTGGTTTGTAAAGGGGTTTTAAAATTTGTAACATCTTTGTCCTCTGACCTTTAAGGGAAGTGCAACATCAGCAGTTTGTCTTCATTGTGGGAAAGTACAACCTAATATGTTCCGTATGGGAACTAAATGTTCTGTACCCAACCAATTTAAGACTAATAATGTACTGCTACACCCCAGATGGAAATAGAAATAATGGCACTAAACAAATGCACAGAAAGAATCTTTAAAATAAATACAAAAACAAAGAATCATAATAAAGTCATAATGCATTAAAACTACATCTACAGTTGTAATATTACAACTTTCATGGTCAAAAACATTACTTTGTTCTTGTAATCTTACTTTAAGCTAATAACATTTCATGAATTATTTTCTTGTAAAATGTACATTTTAAGGCAATATTACAAATATTCTCGGGAAATTATAACTTTTAATATCGTGCCATTTTCTTGTAATATGAGTTTTCTTGTAAAACTGACCGTTCTTGGGCAATTTTGACTTTATTCTCATAAAATTATAACTTTTTGCAATTTATAACAATGTAAAAAACTATGGATACAGTATAACTTCCTGGCTTTAATATCGTTGCTCTTTTCCCATAAAATGATGACTTAACTGTAACAAATATACAGGTATAGTATAGTTCAGATTACTACTTTTATTTTCCCCAATATATTTATGAATTTATTATAAAAGAAGACACTACTTCCTCTTATATCACTATTGCCCGTAAAAATCACTATTTTATTAAAATTATGAATTTGTCAAACAAAAAAATTCCATTAATTCTCGTATACTTTACTCTGACGTCCCTATTAATCCTTATATTTTTGTCTCATAAAATGCCTTGTAAAATTATGACTCTCTCTTATTATTCCAATCACAGCTACCAATTCAATACTTTGATACCTTTGCTGTTGTTTTTGTATTATTATTATTATTTTATTAATTGGAGCTATAATACTTTTGGCATGCCAAAGCTCACACCGCCGTTCTGTCAGCGCTACAAGACAATGGTGACATCCTCCAAAACCAAACAGCCTCCAAATATTGCCAATCGAAGGGTTTCCTGTGCATAAACGGACTTAAGCATTCAATAGTGAAGTGTGCATAGCCAGTCGGCGGACGTGCCGTTTAAGAGTTCCTTTGCTTCTAACCGAGATAAATTGTCCAAGAGGGACACCGGAGAAGAGGCAGAGAGGGATTACTTAACACCAGGAATAAACACCAGTGGGAGCCTCCGCAGATCAATAGCCACACTGGCTAAAACACACACACACACACACTGAGAGTCCGATGTGGATCGATGCTTGCGGTGCAGTAAAGCACATTAATGAACACACATTTGTATGCGGCAAATATCTGAAACAAACATGTCACTGTGTATGCAACACAAAGACGACATACACACGATAACAACCAACAGATCCACAAAACAGAAAGGGTCATAATAAAACCCATAGTACGCAAACCACTTTGGGTCAAGATGGAGCCATTCGACAGGGAAATGGCTGCCTCGTGTTCATTTGGATTCGACACGAAAGTCTTTATCGTCGCCATGCTATCATTATATCAGCTACTTTCGTGACCTATAATAGCAGCGGACCAGCCAGTTTTCCATTTTGTGCATTCAATCTCGTCTGGAAATAACCAGTTGAAACATACAATGGTGCCTTGAGATACAAGTGACCAGTCTGTCGTTTTTTTGCTTTGACTTGCAAGTGAGCCCTGAATGAACTCCACTCACTTCACAATAAGCGGCAGATTGGCAGATCGTGAGCAATTCTTTGAAAAAAGAAGGCTTCAAGCTGTTTATTGCCACTCCCAGTTGAAGTTTATTGTCAAACTAAACATAAAACAAACAATTAGATTTTGCCTATTTAAAACAACATATACTAGCCTTGAAATCCCCTATCTTAATGCTAATCCTAACACATAATGGGAAACACCATAGGCGTACTAACATTGAGCAATGTGACAGCCATCTTTGTGGGGGGGGGGGGGGACAAAACATGGAATTAGCACTTCCTAAAAAAAACATTTAAAAAAATCCTCCGTAACAAATAAATTGCCCAAAAATGATTGCTGAAGTACATGACATATTCTACTGCCCACTCTGCTCTTCTCACCAGCAATGTTCCAGTTGCACTAGTTAAGTCAAGTTTGGGGGGCAAATGACACCATTAGAAATGTCAAGGTAATTTTGACGCATCGTCTCGGAATTTGGGCTCTTATGAGCAATAGGTGGATATTTTTAAATGAAACTTGTCAGCCAATCGGAGAAGAAGTTCCCCCAGTAGCAGACGAAATCAAAAGGGTGGAGGAGATATGTTGAGAAATAATAACGTTTTACTGTTTAGATTTTCTGTAGGCGATATCAAACGAAAATTTTCCCTAAAAAGGCCATTTTTTTCTGACTCAAAAAAATAAACCAACTACATTTTTCCGGAACCCATCGTCCAAATATGAGATGCAGTGTTTCAGCTATCGATTCCCTGTATTTTTACTTTAGATTTGGATACACAGAAGAAACTATATATTTTTTTTAAGTAGCAAAAGTATTGGAGCATGTGACTGACAGCTGTGTCCTATTACATTCGTTATTCAAACAATGAATAGCACAGAGAGCTATGGGTGAAAAACAAGCAAATGTGAAGCTGAGAGAGAATGGAAAATCCAATCAGAGCCATCGCACAAACAGGGTTTCCATGGAGCGTTGCATATTCTGATTATAATTGGTTTAGAAGCCCAAACCGAATGAAAATGCTCCATGTAAACACCTCAATCGGAATAAACAGGCCGAATAAACAGTGAATCGGAATGGTGTTGGGCTGCGCTCTGTCTGCGCATGTATCATTTACGCACTTCAAAACAGAGCTGGTCTGCGAAGGAGATGTTTTTAATCAAACTGTGACTTTAGTAAGTCTATAAACAACCGTAACTACTGTGCTAAATAGACAGGTGACCGCCATATTTATAAATCATGTGACGTTTACACCGATCCTGTGCATGTCACACATCTGTAAAACGGCTGTTCTGATTCATTGTAGTGGCTCGTGTAAACGCCAGATTGGAATAGATCACGTCACATGTAAACAGATGACCAGAGATCTTCAATCGGAATGATAAAAAAAAAAAAAAAAAAAAAACTCAATAGCCAGTGTAATGGGAATTGTATTCTTTAATGATATTTAAGTGTATCCTCACGATTCATGGGGGATAGCGACAGAGCCCTGCCACAAATAGCCAAAAGCCATTATCAAGTATCGGTACTTCAGTATCGGCAAGTGCTCAAATGTAAGTACTTGCGCATCTCAAGTTCCATGATTGCGAGATGTACCTGTATGGATGGATGGATGGATGGTAGATACACAAGAAGGCACACTCAGGTAGCGCCACACCGTTGGTCATTTGATTGAGTTGTATTTATGGCCTACAATTGTTTTTCATACTTTTTTTTTTTTTTTTACTGTAAGTATGACTATAATCCTGCTTTAGTGCAGGTTAGTGATAGACGTTAGGTTAAGTCGCCGCCGTAGGAACAGAACTCCATCGTAAACCATTTTCCAGAGCGGTTGATTATACAAAGCATGCTTCGAAACTAAAAAAAAAATGCTGATAGAACGGATACAATTAAGCAGTTGTTTTTTTTTCAATCATCTTTCTTGCTAACTCGACATCCGTTTAATTCAATCTGCAAAGGGAAGCGTTGCGCCGGTCTCAATTTATGATTTAAAAAAAAAAAAAAAAAAAAAAAAGCTGCAACCCTTCCTCTGCAATTTCTCTCACTAGAAATTAAAAAGACAGCAGGTGTGAAGACGCCCACGTGGCTCCAATAAGTGATGCCACTATAGTACGACAGTATAAATGAAATCTGATTAGATAGAAGCGTAATCTCTTGAGCTCTGCTGTCAATTAAAATTCCATTTCACCAGCGCATCCGCACAAACACACACGCGCGCGCGGGCGCGCACACTCACACACCTCTAACAGGCAAAAGACACTAAGTTGTTTTCGGTTTCTCTGTCATATAAAAGCACACGTGTAATAGCCCACTTAATGTGTACTGACGGCTCAAGATGACAGTAAAGTGTTTTCTTGCAGGGGACACTTTTTTTTCCATTCAAAGACAAATTTGGACTCATATTTTATTATTTTTGTTCATCTTAGCGAGATATATTATTACAATTGATGTCAACCGAGAGTGGAGTTGAAAACAAAATATAAAAGGACAACTACGGAAAAAGAACAGAGGTAATAAGTGGCTGGCACGAAAATGGAAGCACACAACATTGTGGAGAACATCAGAGTATACCGGAACCATCTTTTACAATTCCTCTCAACCGCAACTCAAATAAGGACAGGCGCTATAGAAAATGGATTGATGTATATGAATGAGACTAAAACAAGTTGACAAACATCGAGGCATTCATTTTATTCCCATAGAGATCGAGGTTGATGTGTTATTCACGCAATTTAACGTTTTTTTTTCACCCCTCTTTTTTGGACACCCAACAATGCTTAATGCTGCCTTGAGTGGAGGGTCCTTAATTAGGGACTCTTTTTTTAATCCAAAGCTTTTATCCCAACCCCCACAGAGGAAGCGCCAGCAGCAAGCTTTGACTGGGATGGCCCCAAAAAAAAAACAAAAAAAATGAGGTTTAAGAAAAATAAAGACTAATTTGAGCAATTTTGTGAGGCAGATGCAGCTCTCTAAACAAAAGGAAAGCCCACCTCTGTGTTTGTTTAGTGAGGCACACCAGATGTGATAATGTCATGAATGCTAGTGCCACTCATACAACATTTATAAAAAGAAACACACCGCATCATTTTCACGCCAACGACTTTGTTTTGTCTCCCTGAATCAAGTCGGCACACGGCAGTAAAAAGACGGACTAGTCCATTGAATGAGAAGGGAGGAGCCAGCGGTCGAAACGGTCATGATAGATGAAGCAAAAGCGTTTATCAAGAAACGGAACTTGAGGTGACATTGGAAAGTTGTGGAGTCTCTGTACAATGCATACAGATTATTTCCTAATGATATCTGCAAATGACCAAGCAGAGGATAATGTAAATAAGATTCAGCTACAAGCACAATGGCTAATGACATGCACGGAAATGACCACATAACTTTGTTCTCTTACCCCGATGTGTCTGTCAGGCATCTTCAGAGGGTGAGTCATTTTACTCGGTTAGTTTTATCATTTGTAAAGTTTTCAGAACATATAGGGAGCTTTTTTGTATTATTGTGATATTGCTAAAAGAAACAAACCAGACATTTGCTAATGAGAGTGGCGCAAATAACATTTGGTACACTTGACTCGCACAATGTACTCTATCAGATGGAAATTTGAAAAATGGAAACTATTTTTTTTTTTTTTTTAAATGACAAATGTGGAAAAAACAATGTCAAAATGTTTGAGAAATATTTGAAAATTGCAAAAAAATAAAACAATTTACTCAATATGTGATAAACACTGAATGAAAGAAGCTGAAATACAACTACTGCTCATAGACCCTACATCCATAAGTCACGATAGTTCCATTTCTGACAGTAATGTTTATCTGGTTTGAACTGTTTAATACCTAACCATTCGTTGATTAACTTCTCTTGACCGTTAAGAACGTAGCTTAAAGCATAGCTCGTACAGTTACACTTTGAGCCTGGAATTCTCAGTACCCTCATTCTCACAGTGTCACTCCTCATAAACACAATTTAAGCAATAAACCACTCCAGTATCATAGCAAACTCACACAGATTTAAAAATTCCACATTCACACACAAACACATACACCATGGCCGTCTGCCGGGACCTGGGGTGTCTAAGAAAAGCAGACAGTGTGATGCTAGAAGCTCCTGCCAACTGGCATATGTAGGCCAGCAGTGAGTTATAAATCTCTCTCTCGCACACACACACACACACACACACACAGCAACATGCCACAATAATATAAACTACGGTATAACTTCAACTGTAATCATCGCTGCTCTGTGCATATTAAACTCTTGTTTGTATTTCTCTCTGCTGTCAGTTGTTTGAATAAAAGATCACTGCCTAAACAAATAGTGTGAAGGGAAACGGGCGAGGACAAAATCAACACTAACACTGATTTCATTATATGTTGGTCCATTGAAAACAATAAGGATGTCCAGAGTTACAACTATTTAGCCAGTACTGATAAAAAGTACAACAAATATCACCCTCTCAAAGTGATATTTTTTTATCTGACAGCTTCTGACACTGCCATTCAAAAAACAAAAGGCAAATGAATGGTGGTCACACCGGACACTGACTGCTTTTCCTTTTCAATTGCGTGCATGGTTCCAAGATTCGTATAACTAATTGTATACAGGAAGTTGTAGACACAACTCAGATTCAACTATAACCTCCTTGGCAGAGGTAACAACGGTCAAGTCAAAGGAGGAGGAGGAAAGAGTGATAGGAAGGAGGTGCAGTGAGTGTGAAGAGACTGATGATGGAGGTATGGAGCGAGAGTTATGAAAGGTATGAAAAGAAAAAAAGTAGACTTTGCCAGCTCCGCTGGGTCTCATTAATTTGGCCTAATCAGACAATATATTGCAGAGAAAACACATCCTGCTACTTGTGTGTGTGTGTGCGTGTGTGCACGTGGGCTTCCGATGAGCTTCCCATAAATGCAGCAGTGGCAGTTTCGCAGCTTCCTGTGCGTTCATTCAGGTATAAGATGGACGCTTGGGTCCATAAGTGAATTCTGGTGAGTCACTGCTCTGTTTACGTTCGCGCCGCTAGACGACCTTCGGAAAAAAACCCTTCTGACGTCTGGATAATCCGCAGAATGTTAGGAGATTTCGGGAATAAATCTGTCTCTAAAAGTTACAGAAAACACAGCAAGAGGTGTTAAGACAAGGCCATATTCTGTAGTGAACAACGGCGGGTTTCAACACTTGAGGACGCTGGAGCCGTGATAAGATCCCTCCGCATAGCCACTTTGTTGTAATACCCGACTGCCTATAAATAAAAAATAGTAATATAGAACCAACTAACAAAACATTTATGATATGGAATCTAATTGAATCGTTGACAAGGTAATTGGTGATATGGTGATACCAGTAAACGTTCAAACCTCTACTCGAGACAAATAATCAGGAATTGGTCACTTCAACCATGAAATGTAAATCCAGCCGAAAACTAATAGTGCGCCACGTGAATAACCTTTGCATTTCACCTTCGTCATTACGGGCCAAACTGAATGTAAACCCGGAACACTAGATCCAGAATGTTACTTGGGGTTAGGAATGTTAAAACATTGCTTTTACAATGTCCATTATTTCTATAGGGAAAAAAACTGATTTCTAAATGAGAACAGCGTCCTGGAACAGATTGTGCTCGACGCTGAGGTTCTATTGTAAGACTGAAAAATGGGCTAAATGAGTGACAATAGTAAAAGACACACACACGCACACACACATCTTTGTTCTTGCAAGGTTGCACCCGTTCATGTTGGACTGATTGACCTTATTCACAGGGAGCCAGACCCCTGTTGCTGTCGGGCTCCAGTCCAGAGCTGTGTGCGGAGGTGTGCGAAGGGGATTGGAGGGGGAGGGTGATCACATGACAAGAGAGACGTGCATGTCGACACCAGTTTGTCAGGAGGTAGTCGACAGCGAAAGTGGGGGTTAATGAGCTACGGCTTAGAGGGGGGGGGAGGAAGTAAGGATGGGAGTAGTGTGTGTTGGGGCGAGGGGGGGGGGGCAGACGCGTGTGGTCGTGAGTTAGGAGGGGTTGGTGTTTCAGTACTGCACAAGGCTGGTTCAATGAACACACGGGGGAATCGCCCTTTCATTCGAAGCCAACATTTAGCCTGGTGCACACACATGCAACTCAAGCACTCCTTGGGACGTGGATGTCATTGATATTCTGCTTGTGTCTGCAAAAATTGTGATAAGCGCGCAAAGACAACAGACCGATTTAAAAAAAAAAAAAAAAAAAAAAAGAGGGGAACAAAATACATTAGAAAAAAAAGATTCAAGTTTTTTCCCAGTATTTTTTTTAAAGCTTAATTCACTGTCATGTAAAAAGAGAAGATGACATGCTTTCCATGTCCTACAAACCTACATATACACTCGTGAGGGGATGAAATGGTTGGAAGTATGACCCAATTAATAATGACGCACGCGCACACACACACACACACACACACACACACACACACTCACACAAACACGTGGGAGACACACAATGTATGTTCAGGAGGCGTGTAAGTGCTAGGAGCAGACCCTATTAATTCAGCTCATTTAGCCTCAGTCCAGCCATTAAATTTAAACCCGATCCCGCAGGTCCCAATGCAACACCGGGGGTGACACCCACCACCCCCAAACACACATTGTTTATTATTACCGGAGTTTTGGACGCGATCAAGGTTGTGGCAGGACGTATTGATTCCATACAATTTACATAATTACATAAAATGCCAAAAACGATCATTAATATATGAAATATATATATATATATATTCTAGATGAGCAAGATAAATATTATATAGTTAATGATGAATAAAGTGGTGGAAATTTGAAAAAAAAAGTAAAACAAATTTTAAAAAAAGTTCCACCCTGGGGCTGCAAAAATCTTGACCCAGACTATTAGAAGTTGTACATGTGCAGCAGCTGCTCTACAAAACAAGAGTTAGGAGCATGTTGGCGCACACTTCTCCTGCACCAAGAACAGATGTCTATGCACGCCGCACTTTCACGTTCAGTGGCATGTGAACTTGTGGTAGAGAGGTCAACTTGGCTGAATCTGGATTGCTTTTTGTGAGGCAGGTTTCCCTGAGCAAAGCTAATTATGCAGAAAAGAGGGCTCAAAATGAGTGCATCTTTTGATCAAGGTGTGCTAAACAGTTATGACTGGAGGCTGAAGCAGACCAGGATCGCACGCCACTAGGGGTCAGGAGTCAGGATTCTGAAGCAGGGCAATTGACGTCAATTCAATTAGAAGCAAGCGAGACCATATTATCTTTCTCAGCAGCGTTGGCGTAGCAAGAGGCGCCGGGGACACCAAAAGCAGATAGTTACGCCGATAAACTAATCACTAAAGATAAGAGGAGATGTGGCAAAGCTGGTTACAGTTCATAAAGTCAGCTGGCACGCTGCAGTCGTCGGCTCCGTCAGTCAGTGTGAGTCACAAAAACAAGAAGAATTTGAAGACGAGGGCGAACGAGGATTCGGTGAAAGCAACACGCTGTCACGAAGGCTGTAGTTTTGGACACTGCAAGCAAGGAAAGCGAGGAAAAATGAAGAACGTGTTCTGTGTGAAGAGTGAGGCATGCATTAGATTAAGTAGGAATTTGTACAAAATGATACTGTCAGTCCAAATCCTAATATTACAAAGAAAAAAAGAAAAACGATTGCATTTTACTAGGACTGAAACAAACCATTATTGTTAATAATCGATTAATCTGTTTGATTATTTTTTTCGATGAATCAGATTTTTTTTTATTTTTTTTTTTTGTTTTAAACAATTTCCATCCCTTTATTTCAAATTGACAGTGCAGAAAATGCACAAACGAATTGATTATGATTCAGTTACTGGTTTGGTCCGTAACATGTCAGAAAACAAGCAAATATTGTGATCATTCATGTTTGCAAATGTCTTATTTTGATTAAGTAAAGATAATCAGTCTGCTTTCATGGAGGACGACGGAAATCTGAGCATACCGTTCGTTAACTGTTCAGTGGCTGAAATTCAGAGAATTTGGACAATTTTGAAAAATGTATCAATTATCAAAATAGTTGATTTGTTTCATAATTGATGAGTTGTTGATTGTTAAAACTACATTTTACAACTTATTTGACTCATTTACTATAAAATTGCAACGTTCAGATGCATTTATATCTGTTTCTGTAAAATTACTTCTTACCTTGGAATTCTTTTCCTTGTAAAATTTGCATGAAGTTGCAATTCAAAGAATGTCTCAGAAAATCGCATATTTTACTGTGAAATGAAAAAAATGTTAGCATTTTTTGTGATATAACTTTTTCCCCCCTCATGAATCACTTTCTTAAAAAATTAATTGTAATATTGCAACTATTTGCATACAATTACGTATTTACCTGCAATATTCCTTTTTTTCTGGTAATTTATTAAATTTTTCCATTCTTATATTTTTTTTTTCTTTTGTTTTTTTACCACAACCATCATAAAACATTCATTAAATGTACAGGCAATGTTTCAAGTAAGATTTTAACAGTTTTAACCATATGATATTATACAAGTAGAAAAATAAGCCAAACGTTAGCCACTGTTAATATTAAGACAATTTAAAACAACAAAAACAAAAACCATCTTCACTGTTAATGACAAAGGCTTTATTTTTGGCACACAAAAAGCCAAAGACAAAGCTAAACACACGTGCAATTTACTCCTTTGATATTCACTGAGGTGATCTTCGTGAGGGAAGCAAACATCTTGGGTGAAGGCAGTTCAAACTCCAGCATTTCCTGCAAATTTTGGTCAAACTCCCATTTGGACCCAACAGATTAACACATCAGCATAATTATGAAACTTTTTAGTATGTACAACCATCTAGCTAAATAAGGTAAGTATTAGAAACAACTCTCAGCATGATGCAGTGCAGTTCTACACCAGAGCAAACTAAAACCACAGTAAAAAAAAAAAAAAAAAAAAAAAAAAAAACATTGTTCAATTCTTACTTGACTATCAATAAAAAGTGAGCATGATAACCTTTCATCTTTTTTTTTTATTTTTTAAACACTGCTCTAGAACTGCTCTCATTATATTGTCATGGTGTATGTACTATATATAAAATGTTTATTCTCTCCAAAAAAAAAATAATAATAAATAAATAAATAAATAAACCTTCGGTCAGCACTGGGAGTGCATCCAATTGAATTAAATAGCTTTAAACAGGGACTTTAAACATATTTATAAGCCCTTACAAGCCAAAAGGAAGCCTTATAAAAAGGGAGAGGCAGCTAAATAACACTTTTAATAGACTTGTTCTTGTGTTTTGTTTTTGGTTGTTTATGCACTTTATTTCACACAAGCTTATTCCCCGGCCCGTTTTTCTCGAGTGATGTCCAACGGAGCAATTTGTAAACACTATAAAATGTTAATTATTCAATTAGTATTTATTATTGCCTGAGTGGGCTAATCTTGCTTGGTGCGGGCAGCAGAGAAAATCCTCCCTGGAGTCGCCTAAGTTAACTTTAGAAATAGAACGCAAAGGGTCCAATAAAGAAATGCATAAAGGAACAAGGCAGAGCCGCTTGGAAAGAAAACAATAAAATACCCACAGAGCACATTAGCAGACAACCACAGAGGGGGTCTTCCGTAATCAAACATAACTATCATTTCGACAATATTCTCCAACAGCCTGATAATCACTTTCACGTGCACACAATAGCACAGTGCTCCACTTGATTACCTCGGGCTGTTTTGTTGGTTAGTTAGCAGGACTACACTCAAAAGCCAGGTTTTTTGTTTTTTTTTGGGGGGGGGGGGGGGGGGGGGGGGGGAAGAGTTTGGGTGCATTTTTGTTAGTTTTCCTTTCCTTTTGCCATTATATCTAAGTGAATAATGCATGGAGGTGGGTTGCGTGTGTTTCTTCAGCATTTAGTAAGATCTTCATTAAAGTTCTAAAAACTTTGTAGAGGCGTACAGGGCATGGGCGAGGGATGAATGATGATGATGAATGATTGTGAAACGGGAAACTTTTATTTCATTTGCCAATGAATAATACATGAATCTTAATGAAATTCTGGTACGTATCGATGGAGCTGAACACTTTTAGTTACGTGGCATTTACTAATCAGGATTCTCTCGGCTTAAGCAAAGGTCTCCGATTGCTTTTTTAGGTCCGTTTCTGGTTAGCAGGATTGTGCAAAAATGACTCAACCAATTCGTCAAAACTGCAGGGGTGGAAAACTTTTTTTTTTAAAAATACAAAATTACCACATAAAAACGAGAAAGAATTACAGCACGGTTTCTTTGCATTGAAATTAGCTTGCTTTAAGGGGGAGGTCCTGTCTCATACAAATGAGCCACTGCTCACCACACCCTCCCTTCACTATTTAAAATACTTCCCCGGTGTTTTAGTGAAGTGCTTGTGACATGGCTTTGTCAAAATACTTTGACGATCAATAATTATAGCACAGTGTTTTCCCCAGTGTTTTTTTGCGGCTTACTGTAATAAGTTTGCATTGAGGGGGGCGGTCCTGTCTCATGCACATGAGCCACTACTCACCCCTCCCATTCAACTGCAGGGCCAACACCAGGTACAACTCTGGGTGAAGCTAAGGCAAATAGGTTGTCAGTCATGTTTAACTACAATGGTTTGAATTTGGATATTTCCCAGCAGTCTCGAATGCACCACAAGCTTCATTCAGTATGCTTCCTCCCATATCATCAATACACATTTCCATCCATTCGGGACTTTCTTTTCTCCTCGCCTGCTACATTGATTGGTTTCTGCGAGCTCCTCACTTCTTATCCCCCCCCCCCCTCCCACCACTCCCCCATGTCTGAGTAAATCCTATACCAAACTGCCGGCCGCCTTACGCACCATTTAGCACGTGGCGAGCGAGCGAGTGGGGCAAAGCAAAACGGCCGCTCAAATGTCATCAGCGTCAACTCAGAATCTCAATCATCTCAAACAGGATGAAGGCAAAAAAAAAGGCATAGCGGGGCTGGAGTGAGGGATGCTTGTGTAGCTCTTGCAACAAAGCTGACAGCACACTTCATTGGACAAGGCGGGAGGGAGGGTGAATTACATTACACCCCCAAACCCCCCATTCCTCCCCCTTTCTACTATTCCGCCACAATCTTATTGTAGATATTAACTAAAAAGGCGCCCGGGTGTCTCGCTCCTGCAGCACAGCCCGGTTCAGGTGACATTTTGACAGAGCGGGCCTCAGGCTTGTTGTGCTACTACGACGCAGATGGGAACTATAATTGACCTGGCGGCTAGCCGGTTAGCCGCGGCCGGTACACTCGCGAGGAAAGAGTGTATGCTCAAGGAGCCATTGTCTGCTATCATAGCTGGCGGTGATGGGGCTATTAAAAGGCAGCATTCCCCCACTCCCGCAGACCACTCAAACACCAACCCGCCTGCCCGCCAACGACACTGCCAGCGCGTGCTGGGGGAGAGAGGTGTCTTTGGCGTAATCCACTCTCTGACATAAACCTGAGTGCCACCCCTCCTTCCTCGCCTCTCCTGAATAAATCTTTAATGAAGGTTTTTATTGTCCCTGATCAGCATGCAGCACTGCGCAAGTTTATGCAGCTTCATCACACATGTGGACACACAAGCATGCACGCACACACACAAAAACTTGCATGCACTCACACACGTTCACCAACTCTCGAAACGTTTGTAACGTTTGTAACGTTTGTAACCTCGAAACGTGGTTTGTCTGCACCATAGTAGTCGGAGGACCCCGTGTATGTGAGCAAACACCATTCCGCCACGCATGGCAAATCACAAACACAAATTGCGCCACTTGAAAAAGTACAAAGCGCAATGCAAACCATTCAATTAATCGCAAAATTAAACCACACACATACTGTGTTTAAAGCCCAAATCCATTTTTCGAAGGAGGCAACCTTGTAATTACGAGATGGCTGCCTCCACTTCTTGTTGACAGCATTGACGCGATCCCCAAAAAATAGATTTGCCTCCAAATTCCCTGATTGTTACGCTTGGTGTTGAAGTCGACTGATTGGAGGCGCCTGGTACAAAAAGGCTCCGTGCTACCTACGTCACTTAGCGTGTAGCTGCTGGGAAAAACAGAACAACAAGGTACAATTTGCTACCCTGCCCAATGGTCAACATTAGAAGCTCACCCTGATTAAAATGTGAGTCGCAGTATTTTTAATTATAGGACAGGGAAAATGCCAAACGGCTTTATTGTGTTTCATCGCCTTTATGCTACTACCCCCATCCGATGACAAACAAGCCCCCCAGGCCACTCAGTGCGCATGTGTGCGTGTGTGTGATTGTTTCTACGTTGCCTGCATTAAATGGACCCGGAAGAGGACGTTGTGTAAGTGACAACAAAGACCACAACTATGATCGATGTGCATCTAGGTGTGTGTGTGTGTGTGTGTGTGTGTGTGTGCGAGAGAAAGAGAGAGAGAGACTGTATGCAAGAGTGTTTATGTGTGGGTCAGAGTAAGCGAGAGTGTGAACAGAGTGTGTCTGTGTGTGTGTGTGTGTGTGTGTGTGAGAGTGCAAGTGTGTGTTTGTGCGGTGTGAAAATGTGTGTGTGTGTGTGTGTGTGTGTGTTAAAACTGCAGAAGGGTTACTGACTACCGAGGAGTCGCATGACACTCGCACACAGGCATGCGCACAAACACACACTCCCCTGAACAAACGTGTCACACACACTCATGCATACATACACTTTCTCACAGCTCTCTCATTAAAACATAATCAC